>NW_005842517.1:259460-273761 GCF_000455745.1 Alligator sinensis | reverse complement strand
GCCAGCCTGGAGAGGGTTCAGAGGAGGGCCACCCACTTGGTGAGAGGGCAGCAGGACAGGCCCTACGAGGGGAGACTGAAGAACCTGAACCTGTTCAGCCTCAGCAAGAGGAGGCTGAGGGGGGACCTGGTGGCTGCCTACAAGCTCATCAGGAGGGATCAACAGCAAATAGGCAGAGCTCTTTTCTCCCCAGCACCACCGGGGGTGACAAGGAATAATGATCATAAACTGATGGAGAATAGGTTTAGGTTGGAGATCAGAAGGCAAAATTTTACAGTTAGGGTGGCCAAAATCTGGAACCAACTTCCCAGGGAAGTGGTCCTCACCCCTACCTTGGGCAAATTCAAGAGGAGGTTGGATGATCACCTGTCTGGGGTCTTGTGGAACATCTGTGACCTGAATCTCAGTTTTGTGGTTCCACCCTTCTCTGCCAGTGGAAGAGGAAGGATACACATGACCTGCTTGTTTAGGAAACCTTTAAAACACTTGTTCAGGGCACAATATATTCTCAGTCAATATTATACTGGCATCCAAACACTAGGGGACCAAGAGTAGGACTTCATTAGAAACAAAACAAAAAACAAACAAAAAAAAGACTCTGCCTCCCCTGACTGGCTGGTTTTCACCCATTATCTTCTCACCCCAGATTTAGTCTTGATGGGTGTTTATAGACATGCTCTGGGAGGCAGGGGGGAAACTTTAATTAGCAACCCAGCATTCATTCCTGCCTGGGGCAGGGGGTCAGGCTAGATGATCTGATCAGGTCCCTCCTGACCCTAGCTACTATGAAACTATGAAAAAACCAAATAAAAAGCCTCTACTTACCCCAGGAGCAGGGATTGGGGGGGGCTCCAGGGCCTCCTGGCAGAGCCCTCCCAGGCAGTGGGGGGCAGGAGGGCCCGGGCTGGGGCCGTCTCTCTGCCCCTTGCTGTGTGGACGGGGCCCCAGTGAGCCAGACGGCAGCTGGAACTGCCTGTAAGTGCCAGGGTTTTTTTGTTCTGTTTTGTTTTAAACAGTTGGGATGCTGGGGTGCGAGGGATGGGGCCGGGCAGGAAAGTGATCGGGGGAGCAGGCGGGGGGCAGGAGCCCTGGTGCTGAAGCAGCTGCCTGCCCTGCATGGGCGGGCCGCATGTTTCAGCACCAGGGCGAGGGGCCAACCATAGAGACACTCTGGCAGCCAGACCATCGCCGTGGAGGACCCAGCCCCTGCCCCGTTTTTTTAAACTTCGGTTTTTTTAGATCCCTGGATGCAGGAGTCTATTTTTCTCCCTGTGTTACAAACTTGCAGTGCAGGGAACGTGTCTTCATTCCCACATGTGCCTCTTGCCCCGTCTCAAAGGGGTTTGAGGCAGGGCAAGAGGCACATGAAGGCTCATCTGGATGAGCCCCACATGGTGTTAGATGACAGGCCATTCATTTGGGCTTTGTGAGCTGCAGGTGGAGCAAACTCTTTGGAATAGTACAAAGTGCTGCAGTCCTTTTGCACCAGCATAGCCAGTGCATGGTGCAGCAAATCAGCTGTATATTCCCTTAGGGAATATTTAAGGGATAAATGGTCCTTATCAGAAGGGTCCCTGTTGCAGGGGTCATTCTGGAGTGTGTTGGTCTAGAGAAGGTTTATGATAAAAGGTATGACCAATGTGGTCCTGCATTCAGGCTTTTCCCCTACTACTCCCTATTCCCACCAGGGAACAAGATAGGGCAACTGTCAGCACAATTGCCCCTTACCCTGTGGCCAGCAATGAATAGCAACTCCAGCAGTGTCATTTTGCATTTAGGGCTTGAATCTGCAGTCACTGAAGTAATTGGGAAAACTGGCACTGACATGAGCAGGGTGACATCCCGTGTCCAGATCCACTGGGATCTGAAACAGCCCCGCAGCCTTTGATAGCAGTTGCACCTGCTTAAATCAGGGTTGACTTGTTCCACACTCAGTGTTGGTAATATCACCATTGTGGTCACCTTACTGAATTGTGATTGAGGATAATAACTTCAAGTAGCTGGCGCAGCTGAAATCATAATTAACAAAGATTGTATTTTCATGCAGATGTTGGGAGAATCTAAAAACAGGTGGAAACATATACAGAAAAGCTAAGCAAGCCCCAGCAGAGAAATCTGTCTTAAGTATGATGTTTTCTGTAAGGTGTCAGCAGGTTTTTTTTCAGGCTAAAAAAATAAACAGAAAAAGCTTTAAACCAAATTGCAGCCCCCACCCATTCCAAAAATGCTTCCTGCTGGCATGGTTCCCACTTCTGCTATCTGTTGTCCTCCTATGCCTTAAATGGCGAGAGCTGTCAGCCTGATTCTGTGTCCCCCAAGGCATACACTGCAAGCTTGATCTTCATTTTTTGCTTCTTGTTAGAGCCTTCAGTTGTTCATGCTCTTCTGCAAGGGAGGGACTTAATGGCTGCCACATTTAACTCAACTCAGTCAGCTCCTCAGCTTCTCCCCATCTTTTTCTTATATCCTCCACTGTCACAGTCAGTCCTGCTATATACACCAGGGCAGATGGTTCCCTCAGGGAGCAAAATAATAGGGGGAGCCAAATACTTAGTGGCTGTTTATCATCAGTGAATATGGGCTGAGAGGCGCATACATTTCCTTTCCTGATTTCATCAGCCAAATGTCCATAGTTGGCGCCTTCCACACCACTTCAGGTTATTTAAAACAATTACCACAATCCTGTTTCCTTTTTAAAATCAAATTAAACTAAATGGTTTATAACGGGGCAGGCTCTGGCCTAATCCTACAGGGCTGTAAGGCCCAAGGAAAAATATAACCTATATATTTTAGGGGCACACTGATAAAGATTTTCTTGGCCAATACTGATAGTCAAATATTAACCAATCATATCAGCTGATGCTGATCCAATAACTGATTTACTTTGAAATGCAAGACAAAAAAGGGTTTATTTATGCCACATTCCAGCAGCCTCCTACATCACATGTATCAGTGTCCTGGCACTTAAATATGGCAGTGGGGGTGCTTGAACTGAAGCTTGTTGAATGAACTTTAGTTCCAAGTGCTGCCGCTGCCATTTTTAAGCATGGGGACACTTTTAAGTGGAGCTGAGCAGGGCAAGGGTGGATGCAGGCTGCACACTGTGGGTTCAGGGCTCTCCACTCTGCTGCCTTTGCCCCGGGAACCCTGTACCGACCACATGGCCCCTGACCGCCAGCAGTGGGAGGCACAACTCGCTACCCCCATTGCTGCCAGGCAGCTAGGGGGCATGCGGCCAGTGTGGGGCTTCTGAGGGAAAGGCAGCAGACGAGAAAGATCCAAGCCGACAGTGAGCAGCTTGCACCCACCCCATGCACAAACCTGGTGGGGAGGGAGGCACATGCCTCTCCCAGGGGTGTGTGCAGTGGCAGGGAGCAACCTCCCCACACCTCCTGGTTGAGCTGCCCAAGGCTCTGTCCTACTCCCTGCCCTGGCCTTCAGTCCCATGCACCACCCTGGCTGGGCAGTGCCCCCTGCCCCACTCCCTCCCTTACCATGGGGGCTTCGATATGCCCCCCACCCCATCCCTTCCTCACGCCTCTTCCCCTCCATAGGCAGCTGCTTGCCACGCTGCCCAGCTGTATTCCTTACCATGTGCATGCATGCAGCCGCACACATGCATGCAGTACCCCCTGCATCTCGCTCCCAGCAGCCCCAAGTGGGACCCCTTGCAGGCTAGAATGCTGGTTGCCTGTAAGGGGAAACCCACCATTTTCTGAGGAAAGCCAGCTATCTGGGACTGCGGGGGAGAGGGAACTCAGCTGTTCAGGGCCCTGGTCAGAAAGCATAATTATCAGCAAATGTTATCGGCTGTAACGGCCAAAAGAAGCCAATGGCCGATAGTGCCATTTACCCCTTTTATCGGTGCTGATCCAATAGGCAACTGATATATCAGTGCACCTCTAATATCTTTGCATGTTTTTCCCGTATCAGGTTTCTTCTGTAGGTGCGGGGAGTAACTCCTCACCTCTGTGATGGGCAAGAGTAGACAGAGTCATTCCCTCTGCCCCAGACCCTATACTAGTAAGAGGAATTGAGCTGGCAAGAATCATTTCAGCATGGGCAATTGGACCTTTCTGCTAAAAGCTTATTATTTTCTTTTCTATTGAGAAGGAATTTTCCAGTACACAACTTTAAAGGAGAACTGACTATTCCTCTCCTGATTTGGAATAATGGGCATGTGAAACATAATTAAAATTGTTTCCAACTTGTAACTATATGATTCCCTTAAAAAAGAATAGTTTTGTAGCAGAGACTGATATTCTTAAGCTTCAGTAGTTCTTATAGACAAAACAGATATTTATTGGGTGTGATTTATAATTGATGGTGGCTATGAAGAAATATCACAAGCAGCTCTTAAAAAGACATTCATATTATGATATGGGTCTATGACTGTGTTCTGTATGTTATACCAGTATACTGCTACAAACTACAGTAATAACTTCAGTAATGTATTTAAACCAATTTTATTTTACTGCGTTAACAGAGGATGGAAACAACTGAGGCTTGATCATATATGCTTTATTCAGATAAATCCCATAAGGAAGTCATTGTGCATATGAAATTTTGCTAAGGAGCAGAAGTATAATAGTAGCCATCTTTAGCTGCCTTATGTACTCAGAAACAAATTCTGTATCTCTCTTGAAGTTCTCCGCAGTCTCCTAAAAAAGGTGGCAGGCTGGGAGGTGAGCAAAGATTAGAGAAAAAAAAGGATTCTGTAGTTGAGTCTCTGGAAGCTGACAGAGCTAAAGGTTATCTTTTGCTGGCCTATTATTACCACATATATATAAATCCTTCCTGACATTGCCAGTGAAGGGCTCAACTGACACTCCCATTAGTATTGGTGAACAGTTATTAAGGCCAGTGGGGCCAAATTTTTTGGCAGGCATGCTACAAATTAACCCCGTACAATCCCTGAGTTCCACTCGGTTCTCCTTCCCCTGCCCAATCTGCTGCTTTGTTTTCTGGTCCTGCCCTATGCTCTCTGCCTGATGTGCTGCTTTGCTTCCTGCTCCCAGCTCTATCTGCCACTGTAATGCCTGTCCCCTCTGTGGTCTGCCATGTCACACGCACAGGCTACCTGTGCCACTTATAACATATGCCTCACAGTTTGGCCGCTCACGATTTAGGTGACGACACCCACCAAAATGAATAGGACTCTTGACAAGAATGCTGCAGAAGTATGAGGACCCTGAATATAACTCATGAGCCCAAAACAAGCAAAAATCACTTACAGACTCTCATTCAAGGGATGGCAAACTATGCTATGCTGTGCCCCTTCATGACATTTCTCTTATGTTTCTTTAGAATCTGTATGATGTCAGGATGAGTTAAGCAGGGAGTTATGCAAAAGTAAATCTTCCATTTTACACTTCACCCTCCCTCCCCAAGGAAACCAAAGTTCATCGTCTCTGTCTTGTAACCATTAGGCAACTATAAACATTTTAAATGATTTGCACAAATATTTCATATTTGAAATGAGTTTACATTCCCACATCTACCATTATTCAAAATTACTATGTGCAAATTCCAATTGTTGCAGTGTCTAGTTAGCAGCAGCAAAGCAATAGAGTGTAATGTGATAATCTGGTGTCAACAGTGTAGATATATGTATGGGGCCTAAATCCTGTCATCCATGCCTAGGTAACACTCCTACTGAAATGAATGAGAGGTGCTTGGATAAGGACAGCTGAAGTTGAAATTATGGCATAATACAGTTCACAGTGTTATTTTTGCTTCAGCAAGGTTGTGATAGTAATGTTTTAAAACAAGGCCTACAAATCAGAAACTTTACATAAAAAAGCATGGATGAGGGGATGGACGTCTTGAATAGGACTCAGACAACCTGGGTTCTCTTCCCAGCTTTCCTACTGCCCAATTAGGTGACCTTAGAAAAAACACTTTCTGTTCCTCTGTCTTCTCTCTCACTCTTTGTCCATCCTTGTCTATTTAAAGATAGGGATTGTCTATGTTAGGAGCCCAGCACAAAGTTATCCTAAAATCTGTTTAGGGCTTATAAGCATTATCATAACAGAAATGTAATTTATACAAAATATATAGACATCATTCAAAAGTTTGTCTTGAGGGGTCAGGGCAGAGAAGGGGTGAGAGTAAAGCCTGATCCTGGGAGATGTAGACTTTAATAAGCATGGAAGATGTTTAGCAGCTCTCAGGATTGGATCCTCAGTGTCTGAGCCAAAACTCATTAAAGTCCATAGAAAGGCTGCTATTGACTTCAGCGCGGTTTCGAACAGGCTGAAAATAGTAAATGTTATAGTCATACCCTCTCTTTTTCTATTAATGTGACTAATTTTCATTATCATGCAAATGCATCTTTAATGTTGTCATTTACTCATGTATTTCATTCACAGATTGTACTCTGATTATCTCTACTTTGCAAGTGCTAATAAATCTGCAGAAGATTTTCATGAAAAAGTGGCAGAATCACTGCAGCTGTTTGAAAATTGCATGCTGGATTACTCACTGAGAGCCTGTGTCTACAACAACACCCTTAACAATGCCATGCCTGTATGTATTTCCAGTACTATTTGATTCTTTGTTTAAACACTAGCATACTTATCAGGATTATTAAAATGTCAGGATACTGAGCAAATAAACATCAAGAGATAGTTTTGGTTTGTGACTACCAATAATTTTCTTTTTCTTTTTAAAGTGGCTGACATAAAAATATATGCATGCATGTAAAAAATGATGTACTTGTTCAGCTGTCTCTTCATTCTGTTGTTCCCTGATGAATGCCAACAGTAATAATACATTCTTCCTATTGTGCAAGAGTATGAAGAGCACATTTAGCAAAGATTACAGTTTAATGTGTAAGCTTTTTGCAGATTAATCCAAAAAGTACTGGTAAAGCACTGGTAAAGATCTATGAATTTCAGAAACTGGCTTAAGAACACATAATCTGATTTTTTTCCTACAAGAAAAGGCTGCTGAAATTTAGATTTAACTCCTATTATTTTATCTGTGCACAGTGGAAAATGGACACTTCTATTACATAAATGCCGACAGAAAAGCATCCCAATGGTAGTGTTTCAGAGTCCGCATTTTTAGTTTATATTTTATTTCATATTTTGCTTCAGGGGCAAAAACGGGGTTTTGCATAGCAATATGTCAGGTCCTTTGTGGCATCCACTTTTCATTATCACATGTGTGTGATGCAGTTCAGCACACCCTTTTTTTTACCGATTTAGGTGGGGGAGGATATGTTTCCCTTGTCTGTTTTCAGAATGCAGTAAATTTAATTTTGTCATCACTTCTTCAGTTAATAAAATAGCTTAGTATTTTACAAAGAGGCCTGAAATGAAGCCCAAAGCAATCAGTAGGGTCTTCCCATGACCACAGTGGGCATTGACTCAAGCTTTGTTCTTTTACATTGCTATTGTGATTATCCAGGATTAGAAGAATTCCTCTCCCCTGAACAAGGTGGAAAGTGGACTGCTGTAAAACAGCATTTACCAGGCATCTCCCTTGCATAAAATGCATTATGTTTACACTTCCTGACATGGATGTCCTAATGGAAAACTAAGCCTTCTATATCCCAGTAACCAGTGCAAACACCCTACACATGACTGGAGAGTCATCTTTTTCCCCAGGTTTTAACCCTCCCTAATGCTCTGAAGATGATGATTCTGAAAATTCTCCAGTTGGTAGGAAGCTACCAACAGGTGTTAGTAGTGAAAAGCATGGTCTTATAGCCATGCTCCTGAATGGACTTTTCAGCTTGCTTGCAAGGCAGGTGGACAAAGTCTGTACACATGTAGTTTATTATATAATGGCAAAGCAGGTGTTTTCTCTTATGACCTTGGTTGTTAGCTCAGTGGCTATGTGACTATAACAGAAAAGAGTATTCCTAAGAGCTAAGAAAAATGAGTATGATATAACTTGCTGCTGCTCATAGAAAATATCATATACAGAAAAGGATGTTGATCAATTTATCTTCACTTGGAAACAATGGAAAGTGTATTAACCAAAGCAAGGGAGCCAGAACCAGGACAGTCAAACTAAAACTGGAGAGTGTGATGTCCTGGTGGGGCCCTTGTCAAACTAGTTACAGAAGAAATGCAAATGGCTTTCCCAAAAGGGAGGATTTGCTTTCAAATGGCTTTCCCAAAAGGGAGATTTGGAACTAGTGTGGCAACACATACACCTGGATATCATGTCTTTTTAAGAGGGAAATGGTTATCCATATGATAGTGGTCCTATGAGAACCAAAGTTTTAGTGAATGTTGAAAGATTCTAATCCTCAGGTTTTCTATTGTGGGGTGCTTTGAAATTCAGTATCCCAAGCTACAGCATAGCACATGTAGCTATCATGTCTTTCATTCCCCTGATGCCATCCTTTTGAGAGAAAGAGGGATACATAAGAGTAATTAGCAACTTGACTCTATAGGGCTTATCAAAAAGAAGCCCTTATCTAACCCAGTTCTAGTAGTACTAGTAATGCTACATATGAGGCCAATAATTAAAAAAAAAACAAAAAAACTGGAGGTTTTGAGAGAGAGAGAGAGGCAATCTACTTACTTCCCCTAAATTGTTGCATGGTGTCTGTACATCAGGTTAAGCATTGGAACAGGATACCTGAAGAAGTTGTGAAATCTCTGTTCTTGGAAAATTTCAAGAACAGGTTAGAGAGACACTGGGCTTGGATGGTTCAATCAGGAATGACCCTGTCTACAGCAGGGCGGTAGACTAGATCTCCTGAGGTCTCTTTCAGCCCTACTTTCCTATCATCTTATGATTTTGTTGCATGGGACACACTAAAACTTGTATCTGTTCACAACTTCTGAGGTAGCTATGACCATTATATTGAAAGGATATTTCAGACAGGAACAGTATTTTACTGACTGAGATGTCTAAGACATTGAGGCCAGAATTATATTTTTACATCTTGGCATTACTGCAGTACAGATAATCAATATAAATAATGCAAGGTGTTAATGCACTGTGGGGAACTAGTTACACCAAGAAGTACTTCATATAACTTCTGAGCCAAGAGTAAGAACTGAATTTCAATGGCAAAAGCTTTGATTTAAAGTTCCAAAGCAAATGCAGTTTATCTTCCAAATCTGCGCGCCCAAAGACAGTGCAGTGCAGACAGCTGCTCTGTTTGTATGTGCAAATCAAAGGTTCCTTGCAAATTAAAAACTTATGCATGAAAAGTAAAGTGCTCAGAATGCGCGTATGGAAAGTGCATTTTTAGAGAAACTTCTAAAAACTGGTCTTCGTAACTTTGAATAGAATGTAAATCAGTTGGCATAGATTATAGTTTCTGTTCTTATTGTCTCATAAGAATAGATACCAAAATACTGCAGTTGTGTTCCTGTTTTAGAATTTTAGCTTAATATCAACAATGACATGACTATACCTGGAGGAATGAACAAAATGAACAAATGCTTTCTTCCAGATGACATTCTTCATATTGCTGGGTAGATTATTTTGAAACTCAGTTTTAAACACTGCTCCACTGCAATGGAAACAATACAAAGCATGACTTCCTTTAGCTGTATTTGTCATAACTCCATTACTAAAGTCAACAAAGAGAGCACAAGGTGCTGTTGTCTGCTCTTGTCAGTTCTAAACTAAAATGTGACCAAGATGCATCAAGCTGCTTTTAGTAAAAGCGGTTGTGGCCAGGTTTTCAGGCTCTGTTCTTCATTTTTGCATCTGAAAAAAGATTGAAAAGCAATGCATGCTCATCCTTAAGAGCCCCAAATGGGCTGCTGAAACACTCCTTGCAAATTATTGTGCAAAACTGAGCAAACATAGAGATCAGACTTGGGCCAGCCCCTCTCAATATAGTATGCTTTACCCCTTCTTCTGAGCAATTCAGTGATGTGCCACTAACTACGTAGGTGCTTTAGATAATGCCCATCACTGTTCAGTGTGTAATATTTAATACCACTTAATAGGGGTAGGGCTCTAGCATGCAACTCCTCTCTTGTCTTGGTGACACATTGGTGACTTTTGTTTTCTTCTTGACATTTGTGGGACTGAATCAGTACCCAGTGATCATTCTTCACATAAAAGCTAACAGACTGGATATGCATGCATGACAATACACTCTAGGGAGAGAGACCCTGAGCTAACTGTGAATGCACTAGCTTGCATACAGGGAGTCTTCACAGTACCAGGAAGTACTGTGCTCAGATACTGATCTTGCCCAGCACCAAAAGCGATACAGCTACATTTGCCCCTGTAAATGCTCATTGTGCATCAGATAATTAGCTCTCTTGAGAAGCCACACTTGTTAACCCAGGTACAGCACTAGTTTCAGGTGTACACTGTACAGTACTAGCTCAAGTACCTTTGTGGGGCACTGCCTCATACTGCCTCTGCCTCATGTCTCCTGACTTCCAATTGGCTTGAAAAGCTGAAATGTACCATGATAAGCAGGGATCTTGGTTTCCTCTGTTTAAAAATCACAAATTATCTGATAAACCCCCCCCCACAAGTTCTCTGATTAAACCCCCGAAAATCCGTGTTTTTCTCCAATTAAAATGAAATGCCACTATACATATCAACAAGCATTGTGTTCAACTGATACCTATATATTTACAATTCTAAAGCAATTTGGAAACTTCAGTCATTAAAATAAAATAATTCTAAATACCTATACATTTTGGCATTTGATTTTGGGTTTTCTTATCATAGAAAATTGGAGCTTCCCCTGCCCCCTTTGTTCACCAAGATGGGCAGGCTGTGGCTGTCCCACCTCCCCTCACTGCTTTGTAGTACTGAGCAACTCTGATATGCCGGTGCTGTGCCCATGGCATTGCCCCTCACTCCCGTGCCATAGCCCCCCATCCCTGTCAGTGCCCCTCACTCCTGACCCATAGCCCCTGGCCCTACTGATACCCCTCACTCCCCACCCTCCCTAGCAGCAGCGGGGGACACAACTCCATGCTGCCACACCCCTGGGGGGAGGACAGCAGCACAGGGAGCCCTGAGCCTGCAGTGGGCAACCCACATCTGCCCCCACCCCATGCACAAATCTGGGGGGCACATGCCCACCCTTGGAGTGTTTGCAGTGGTGGGGAGCCAGCCCCTACCCCCCGGGACAAGCTGCCTGTGGCTCCATCCTGCTCCCTGCCTGGGCCCTGTGGCCATTCATTCCCACCCCAGCCTTGGGCCCCAAACCCCATGTACCACTCTGGTTGGGGAGCACCCCCAGCTCTGCCAAACTTCCTCCCTCCTTCATTATGGGGGCCTCTGCCTCCCCCCCGCCCCGACTTACCTGCAGGGAGCCGTGGGAGCTGCTTTCCATGCTGCCTGGCAGCCATGTGCATGTGTGGGTGTACACATGCATATAGCATCCCCTGCCTGATTGCCCTCCTCCCACTCCCCCCCAGCCCCTTGTAGGCTAAAACTCTGCCAGCCTGCAAGGGAAAGCCTGCTGTTTCCTACATTTTTCTCCTTTAAAGGAGAAAAGCCACAATTTTCTTCTTTAAATGAGAATATCCACATTTTTCCATGGCAGATGGAAAACCCAGATCCCTGATGGCAAGTCATGCATTCCATACAGCTTTAACAATTAAAGGAGAGTAGAGACATCATAACATTAGGAGTTTTTATTGAGGTGTATTGTCATTGATACTGCTGTAGATAAAAGGTTATAAAATGCAAGTTTGATACAACAGAGGTATACGCTGCATCTCCAAAACAAAAGGTGTGCATATTAGTCTGTGCCTTTAATTATTTCTGGCTACAATAGAGTCTCAAAGCTCACAGCATCTTCTTGGAGGCATAGGGCTCTGCACTACTTGGTAATTCTCAGTGTTGCTACTCAGTGCCCAAGTCTTGCATGATAAAGATTTTCTCTTTTGTAGGCCTCTTATTTTAAAAATCTTCCTGATAGGAAGGTAAAACTTAGTTTGCATTTTCTCTAGAAGGAGAAAGAGAGAGGAGTGGATGCTCATTTTATTCCAGCATAAGTTACCATAAATGAATTAATTTAACTTTTTTTGTTTTTCAGGTGAGGCTACAGGTTGGCCTTTATGTTGTATATCTCTTGGACTGGCTGACTGTTTTTGACAAAGATCAGATTCTAGTTCTCCGCTTAGAGGATCATGCATCTAATGTTAAATACACCATGCACATGGTCTTCCAGTTTCTGGACTTAGGTAGGCATTATATGGCTTTTTTTGAAGGAGACAGCATATAAAATTTGAGTTTATTGCTGACAGTGATGCTAGTCCTATAGCACTGACCCAGAAAAAAAATTGCTGTTTTCAATGGCAGGTTTATTTGAGAAGATAGTGTGGGAAGATCATGTAAAAATGAATAATTAGATTTAAAAAGAAAATCATAAGTATGAAGTTTCAGGGATATGTTTTCCCATGTGGAGCCTGATCCTGCTTCTACTGAACTCATTTGAATCTTGTTTTCTCATGGACTTTACCAGGAGGACCTAGAACTTGCCTTGTGTTACCTAAATAGCCTGGTTGAAATGCTGCCATGGTATGCTTCATTGCCAGCTCAAAGCAATCCAGAATCTAAATCTGAGCATTGTAAAAGGCACCATTTCTAGTCTTCTGGGGAATAGCATTTTCACTGTTGTTAAGTAGGACAGCTGTTGCTAATCCTCAGAACAAAATTGGCAGATAGAATGATGCCCAGTGTTGATTTGGGGATGGAGATCTGGCTATGACATATTCTGGCTGATCCAGACACTGGTTTAGATGGTAAGAGGACCTTAATTTATAAGACTGAACAGATAAAGAATCTGGCAACTGCGCTGCCTATTCAAGTTGCACTGTAAAATGTTTGGCCTTTAAACTCAGTGCTGGCATGTTTGATACAACAGAGGTATATACTACATCTCCAAACAAAAGGTGTGCATATGGGAAGACCATATGCTGGGCATGCAGTTCACAAGTACCATTTGAAAGGGAAAGCTGTTTCCTTTATAGAGGCTTATCATGTGCCAGCTGGCACAATAGGAGACTCAGATCTCAGTCAGATCGGTTTGGGGGAGGCTGTACAGTGCCTAAAACAAAGAGTTTCTGATCCAGGAGGAGAATTATTCAGCACCAGAAATGATGGACACCCCCAATTTCAGGCCTGGTCTTAGAGGCCTCTGCTACAAGTTGAGTATATTACACAGTTAACTGGTAAATTCCACAATTAATTTAGATTGGCCACACGTGCAAAGCAGATATCATGCCATAAAAATATCCACCCGACTCTAAAAAGAGCCAGCTACTTACTAAGTTAGTACTTTAAAATGCATGACAACTTTATAGTTGAGTTCTATGCAGCTTCAATTTGAACGTGTGCCAGGGCCTTGAGTTTCTTAAAAAGATGATGAAACTGATACCCAAGAGATGCCTGCCTGAATGTCACTCTTGCAAGTATCAGGCAGCTGAACAAAGAGAACACAATGGAATAGTGGTTTACCCAAGGCTAAGTACAGACAGTCAACAGTACAAAAAACCCAAGGCTGAATCAATTAAATCTTTGCAGGTTAGTTTAAGTTGCATAGATCGAACCAATAAGCAAGTAAATGGAGATTTGCTTTTGATTCCAGAAATGCAGTCACATGCCTGCAGTGGCCCAGGCCAAAACCCTGGGGGTACTAGAGCACACCTCCCTGCACAGTTGGAGCAGACAGCTTGGGCCAGGGCTAGCATGCTCACCCTGTGAGGTGGCGGGGGGTGGTTTGTGGGAAAGGTGCAAAGCATCCTGGGATGCTGGGGGACTGTGAGTTAGCTTGAATCTGGATGGGATTTGGGACAGACGTTCAATAAACCAATTTGACCGAAATCTGTTAAGTTTGATACTGCATCCATCCAGGCTTATCTTAAACCAGTTCTGGCCATTTTGAAAGCAGTTTACTTGCACTGAAGTTCTGCTGTTCTGTTACAGATTTGAACCAGTTTCTGATCACTTATGAGTTTGTGTGTAATTTCTGTCCCTAGCTCTAAGAGTGCACAGCAACGGTTATTTTTACTGTCACAGTTACCAGAAAGCAAATCTCCTCTTCCCAAAAGGGGAGCACATAAAAAGTAGAAACAGGGAGAGATCACCAAAGATGAATATACCTCCTCTGCTCGTGCTTGTAGGGAGGCAGTTAGACGGGCCAAAGCTGCCATGGAGCTGAGGATGGCAAACTAAGTAAAAGACAACAAGAAATTGTTTTTTAGATATATTGGGAGTAAAAGGAAGGCCCAGGGAGGAATAGGACCCCTGCTAAATGGGCAGAAACAATTGGTGACAGACAGAGGGGACAAGGCTGAACTCCTCAACGAGTTCTTTGCCTCAGTGTTCCTAAGCGAAGGGCAC
>NW_005842517.1:232010-258042 GCF_000455745.1 Alligator sinensis | reverse complement strand
CTTTCCTGCTTATGCAGGGGGTCGGACTCGATGATCTATTGAGGTCCCTTCTGACCCTAACATCTATGAATCTATGAATCTATGAAAATGATTCATATTGCTGATTGTAAAGATGATTAATTGATAAGAAAGGAAAACAAGTTCTCCTATGTTTTCTAACTGTAATTTATTTTACTAAAGTAAGCCCCTATCCAATATTCTGAAGCATAATTTCTGCTAGCACCCATTCCATTAATCTTTTCTTGACAAATCTGTTTACTTAGTCATTTGCCTTCAAAATGAACATTTTGGGAAATATGTATTACAGTAATAATGTTCTCTTTACCACAGGGCCTTTAAGTGAGAAACAGGAAGCCCTGATTACCAAGAGTCCTGCATCAAACACTAGACGGCCTGAAGATCGAAGTCTGGGACCCATGTTACCAACAACAAAGGCTATTCTAAGAGATTTCTATAGGCCTTTTAATACAAAACTGGCTCAAGTTCTTTTTGATGATGCTTTTTTATGGAAAAAGACATAATAAGTAAATTCAGTGCAGAAAATACAGTGCTCAAAGGAGTTTTATTTTTTTAAATTCTATTTTTGTGCACGGGTATTTACGTTTTACCCATTCCAAAGAGAAGAAAATCTAATGAGATGAGAGTTGTGTCTCACCCTGGCTATATCATATTTTCCGTGAGAGATTGTAAAACATCCTCTTATGAATCTCCTGCATCTTCTTTTCCCCCTAACAAAAGAGCAGAGCGGAAATAGCATTGGTATGAAGGAGTTCCCTTACACTGTCTGCTGGGATTTTTAAATGTAATCTTCTCTAAGACAGTTCAATACGATTGGCATCAGTCTCCTAAAATTACACGTAAATTCCCACTTTCAAGATAAGTCATTCATTCAAAATATCCTTTAGCCACTGAAACTTAACTGATAGGTGGATATTGTCAAAATAAAACCAATTCTGGATTGAATTCAATTAAGCTCCTTAAGTAGCTTCTTTGATATATAAAGGCAAAGTCATGTGACTTTTAAATAGATAATTACATTTATGATTCCATGCCTAATTAATCCCTCCAATTTAGCGTTATTCTCAGACGCTACAGTTATGAGAGAGAATTGATATTCCA
The DNA here is from genome assembly GCF_000455745.1 of Alligator sinensis. NCBI lineage: Eukaryota > Metazoa > Chordata > Crocodylia > Alligatoridae > Alligator > Alligator sinensis. The sequence goes on along the minus strand of NW_005842517.1, from coordinate 256,923 downwards.
TGCAAGAATGAGTAACTTCAAAGTGTTCAATCAAATAAAGTTATGCCCAGTATTTAGCACAAGTTCATGCATTTCATTTAGTTCCTCATTTTGTTTGTTTACTTGAATCATCACACATGTTTCCAACAAAAGAATAAGGGGCTTCATGTAAGCTCCATTGATGTCAATGGGAAGCTTACTTCAGTGGGCTTTGGATTGGGTGCTCCATGAATTATTACTTAATATTTAGTTATGAAGAAATATGGTGCAACTTGGTAACCATCTTAAAACTTGGTCAATAAATTCATGCCATACAGTAGTACACATCAGGTTTAATGCCCTGCATACTAGTAAGATAGATACTAATGAAGTTGCACACTTTCTTTTTTTCTCTCTGTTCAGGCAGTTTGTATGCACGAAGTCCAAAGTCAGTTCAGATGCACTGAGAAAAAGTCATGTCAAGTGTTTTGGGAAAATGTTGTATTATTTTAAAACTTTGATTTAGACGGTTAAATTACATACATAATCAGCTGATATATATATGTATATACATTATTTCTAGCATTTTATTTAAAATACAAAGGGCTAAATTTAGCTTCCAGTTACAGTGAAGGCAGGATTTGGCTCAACATAAGCTATTAAGAATGTAATTTTGTTTTTCCTTTTTTATATATATAAACTATAGTGGATTATAAACAGATAGAGGCACTTCCTTCTGTGTACTTTATTTTCAAGGACTAGATGGTTTCTTTAGATCCAAATTGTATCAACTAAAGCCAATGCCCCAGAGTTTAGAGAATCTATTCTAGCCGGCTTTCCTGTGCCCTTATTTGGTATGCTGTCATTCTGTTTTATGCTGCATCCCTAATACTGCTGGCTGAGTTCTGAAAAGCAGATTGACAATTATATTTACAAATAGTTGGACTCACTTCACTACATATCATGTACAGGCTGATATTAGTTGCTGTTCACCAATGTTCTCTAAACTGACAAAACTGAACTTTTACAACTCCTGAACATTTCATAAATGTTCATACAAGTGATTTTTCATATGAGAATTTGTGGTAGTAGTGCATTATTGGTTATTTACAATTTGGAGAACTCTGGTTTATAAAATATTCAGTCATCCAATTAAGGGACAGAAACCAAACCAGCTTAGGTAACTGATCACACACCAGAAATATGGAAGAGTTTTCAGACACTTATGAATTGAAAATTGTTCATGGGAACTATTTAGTTTATCCTTAGAAATTATTCATAAGGTTGCAGACATTGGAATAGATTCAGCTACAATGTGCGATTGGGGAAAAAAAAGCTATAAACTTTCAACAGATGCTGTTCACAGTGATTAATTTGGCTGGCCCCATTCTATATTAGATTCAGCACTGCAGAGACAGGGAAAGGGAATGAAAAATATCAAAAGCTTTTCCAAGGGTTCTCAGTGGAAGATCATTGTATTGAACTAGCCTGTCACAGGTTTCCATTCAGTTGTCAATAACACCAACTCTGACCTTCTGGTATGGATTTACCAATGCTAAATGTTAATGAATTTTTCATTAGCGCTCAGTATCAAGACTGGCTACATAACCGTACCACATTGGGCCAAATTGTGCAATACTAATTCATGCTAGGGAGCTCCAATTCTCACAAGTAGACCCATTGAATTCAGTGGTTGTCAGGGAGATTCTCCTTTGCCTGGGTGTGTAGTTTTAAATCACAATCTAGCCCTTTGTGATCCAAACCTTTGTTTAAGTTTGATTTGCCCCAGCACCATGCTGGGCCATTGCTCAGTAGTAACTTTCAGAAGAGAAGCTTGCATCCTATCTAATTACCAGCACTAAATCCTACAGCACCCTCTTTTTGTTGGAGATTTACAATCCAAGTGTGGACAATGATGGGATCGCAGCCGGAGAACTACAGACTGGATGGCAAGCAGATCATGGACAGCAACATATGGGAAAGATGCTAGACAGATAATTGATTACAAAAAGAAGAAAAAAGGCATTGATCCAAAAAATGGAAAGATAGAAAAATAATCCATGAAGGTTTGGAGAGATCAGATTTAATTTGTGCTGAAAGGAAGTGCTGCTAAATTGACATAGACAATGGATCTCTGTTTAAATGGGCACATTTTGAGAGTGAAAGCACAGACGTATATCCCAGTGGGACTCTCAAGAGAGAGAGAAAGTTTTAAGGTTATCGTCATACATTTGCACATGAATTGGGTCCTAAGGCTGCATTTAAGTAGAAGAGCTGTGCTCCAAACTACATACTTTATCAAGACCCAATTAACTGCTAGGTCCTTTTTCTTATTTATGTTCTTCCCTATTGTTACTGATTTGCCTGGGTACTGCAGTCATTTGGAAAATGGAAATAGCCATCTTTTGAAGTAGGCTGCATTTCTCTTGAGGCAGCTCGAAAATGTGACATCATAATTTGATAAACGCATTCTGTCATCAAGAAGTACAAGAGAAAACATAGTGAGGAAATAATTCATATAAAGTTCAGATATCATTTGTTAATAGCCAAAATGGAGGTCGGGGAGAGGGGAGTATATTGAACTGTTGCTCCATAATAGAATGGTACTTGGTTTTGTTAGTATTCCACAAAGTGCCACATTAACCGTTCTGGAAATCAAGTCATCTTCTTTGGCCAGAAAATAGGTATATTGCAGCAGCAAAGCAAGCTTCCTAACACTCCCCACCTAACAGCTTTGCACCAGATATTGCAAAGACTTCATATGTGAGAAGGTGGTTCAGTTCCCATTTTCATATAGTTCCTCTGTTTCTCTGTAAACCAGTAATTTGATGATGGTAACTTTTGGGCATGGCAGATCTGGGGTGGACTTGGTAAAAAAAAAGGGGGATTCCAGAAACCCCACAATGGTATTTTAATTTGAAATGTGTATGTATGTTCACTGTAACATGTTACAATGATTGACAAAGCATGGCAGAGACTCTTCAGAAACTGAAGAAGTTGGAATGAGTATGTTTGACTTTCTGCTTCCACTTTTCCCTCTAGAATTACAGTAATCAGGAGAAACCATAGATATCCTGATTCCAAAGTCAGTGAGGGAAGGGTCATGTCCAAAGGCAGTGTTGCTGCAGGGGAATGTGAAACGTGTTTTCTGTGAGACTGTCTGTGTTAAATCCAAGAAGCTTTGAAAGCTGGAAGACAAGCAGTGAAAACATTCAACAACAAAATGCCTTCTCCTGAGACGGGCATAGAAAATGATACTTTGTTATCTGTGGATTTCAGTGCATAGGTTTGTATGCTTCAGCCTAATAAACCGAAGATAAGCAATGAAGCTGCTATAGTTTTGCATATGTTTTCCTGCCAAGAATTAATTTGGTTTCTTCCTAAGACTTATATAAAAGGAGAGGGAGAAAAAAATTAGGGCAGAAAGTTACTTGCATTAGAAAGAGCATGCAAATTGAATTATTGTTAATGTACTCCACGGTGAGAGAAACTTGCCACCGTGCTGTTTTCTGGCTCCTGGCTTTAGACAAAAGGCTTATGTTGCAGTACCATCTTGTGGTGCATCAGGGGAATATTACTTTGTGCAGTGAACACACGTATATTTTTTCTAAGATTCACAGAAGTTTAGGGCTGGAAGGGACCTCATGAGATCATAGGGTTCAGCTCCCCGGCTCTGGGCAGGAAAGACTGCTGGGGTCAAATAACCCAGGAAATAAGAGAGTTTTTCAAATCCTTTTCTTATTGGAGGACTCAGGCATTTACTTTGTGAACAGTGTCTGCAGGGAATGGGAGGAAAGGAGTGACTTGGCTATTTTTAATTAGTTTCCTGAGCTCTAATGCAGATGTGCTACATTCAGTCCATGGACACATTTAGTTTTCCGTGCTTCAGGTATTCAGGTTGTAGCTCTATTGGTCTAGAGGCAAAAGGCATCAGAATTCATGGTAGGGGCGATAACTTTTATGAGACCAACTAGATGTTAGCCAAAATTTTTTTTTTCCATGCTTAGCACTTCAAGGGCTCGCTTCAGATTGGTTGATCCAAAAGGGATCAAATTGCATGCCCTTTGATACAAATTGCAGTAGAGGCCAGTGCTAAAGGGGAATGCTGTCTCCAGCGGGTCCACTGCTGGGGAAGACTTGTGCTTGCACAGCCCAGTGTATTTTTTCAGTTCCCATGTACTGCCTATCCCCTGCCCAACCACATCTGTCCTGTTTGTCTGGGGGTTCCCTGTGATGAGATCACTGCCTGTATATCACGCAGCAACTATTGCCAAGTGTCTTTCCCCTCAGGCTTTCATAGGTTTAAATCAGTGGAAACCAGAGCTAACCTTCTCCCCGCCCCATCACCTCCACAGGGGCAGCTCAAGTCCCTTCTCTCTTCCCCCTCCCACTGTGCAAGTCTTATCACCAGGAGTCTGGGGTTTCTGTTTCCCACAGAAAAAGTGGGGGGGGGGGGGGGGGGGGGGAGATGCAGATTTTCCCTTTTAACTGAGAAAAATATAGTTTTTTCATTTCAACAGAGAAACATGCAGATTTTCCACTTTTGCAAAAAGCTCGCTGCAGGCAGGCAGTTCCAGCCTGCAAGGGGCTGGGGGAGCGGAAGGAGGGCAGTCAGGCAGGGGGCACCATGTGCATGTGTGTGTTCACACATCGAGCTTCCTCCATATAAGTCTATGGGAAGTGCAAAGGGCATCAGCTTGGTTGGGCAGTTCCCCAAGCCCCTATAGGGAAGGAGGGAGTTGGGCTGGGGCTGCTCCTGCTGCCCAGCCAGGTGGTGCAAGGAGCTTGGGGCCCAGGGCCATGTGCAGCCGCAGGGCCCAGGTGGGGAGCAGGATGGAGCTGTGGGCGGCTCGTCTGGAGGGGGGCTGGCTCCCCACCACTGCGTGCACTTCCAGGGGAAGTAGGGGGGGCATGTGCTCTCTAGATCTGTGCATGCGGTGACAGCAAGCTTGGGCTCCTGACCCTGCTGCCCTTCCCCCAGTGCTTCCATGGCCCAGCGGGTGAGACCTGGCATAGTAGGGCAGAGCAGGACCAGGTGGGGAAGATTGTTCCCACAGCTGGAAGCCTCGCTCTGCCCTGGCAACGCACCCCCTGCCCACCCAGCAGCACTGAGGGGCACAACTCTGTGCCTCCACCCCTGCTGCTGCCAGGCAGGCAGGGGGCACCTTGCCAGGGCAGCATGGGGCTCACAGTAGCAAGGAGCTATCCTGCCCAGTCCCACTCTACCTTGCTGTGCTGGGTCTCACCTGCTGCACTGCAGAGGCCCCAGGGGAGGGCAACAGGTGGGGAGCCCAAGCCCGCAGCAGGCAGCCTGCATCCCCCCTCCCTCCCACAGGCTTCGCTCTGGCCATGCCCAATGGCGGGGGGGGACCTTGGCTCCATGCTCTGCTCTGCCACAGCAGCCACCACCTCCCACAGCAGGTAGCCAGGGCTCAGGTGCCACTGCGAGGCAGCGGGGCTGCAGACCTGGGTCCCTGGCCCCATAGCCCTGGCAGCTGGGGGCCCCTCCTGCAGGGCTGTGGAGGGGATGTGGGACTATGGGTGGGGAATAAGAGGCACCAGCAGGGGTGGTGGGGGATGGGATTGGGAGTGAGGGGCCTGGACCTGAGTCCTGGTGAGTGAAGGGGGAAAGGAGAACTCCAATTTTCCACGATAAAAAACCCCAAATCAAATACCAAAATTTATTTAGCATTTATTTTATTATAGTGATTGAGGCACTGGTAGGCTTCCAAATTGCTTTAAAATTGTAAATATATCTATAAAACATTGTGTTCAGTTGATACATATATATAGTGATGTTTTATTTTAAATCACCGATTTTTTTGGGTTTTAATCAAGAAAATTTGCGATTTTTTTTTAATCAGAGAATTTGCGATTTTTAAACAGAGAAAACCTGAATCCCCACTACCACTGCCATGTGGGGAGGTGCCTGCCCCCCCTGCCAGCAAACTCCCTTCTTTCTTTCCTCTGCTTCCACCACCATGCAGATGATTCTCCCACCACAGCCACACAAGCAGTGTGAGCCTCCCAACGGGTGCTGTTGCATGGGCAGTGAGTTCACTATCCCCAGAGACCCCAGTTGCCTCTGCATAGAGAGCCCTGGGGCTGGACATTAACCCCTCATGGGCTGATTGCAGCCCGTAGGCAGCTAGTTGGACAGCCTTGCCTTAAACTACTCCTGCCCCAAAGTTAGGGATAGCAAAACTGTGTCTTTAGACTATGAGTCCCTCATTCTTAAAATGCACTTGTTGGTTGTAGTTCAAACAATTCCATAGTTACTTTTGCGTCAAATGGTTCATTAATGCAGATCTAAGTCACAGAGAGAGTCATCTTCCAGCAATTGCCAGACCTATATACTTGATAATATAGCCCAGCAGTGGGGAATTTTCTGCTATGACCAATCCATCTAACTGCATCAACTTTTAGGTCAAAAAGGCTAAATGGCCTTGTGCAGGAAAAATCTAAAATGATCCGAAGGGTCAAGCATATCCTCCATGGGTATGACAGCAAAATCCTAATGCCCACTTGTGTGCAGAGCTGGTCACCGCTTCCATTGGTCATAAGCACTGCCAGGGTTTTATCATTCATTCTCTATGGGTCTGCTTGACCACCCAAAGGCCACTGAAAGACTCCTGAATTCAGTGAGCTTTGGGTCAGCAAGTTTGCTGTCCCTTGACAGACACTGCCTTAAGTGGCTTTCAGCATGGATAGGCTTCTTCAGGAATCCCCTTGTTTCGAGTATCAGCTTCTGTGAAAGCTGTGCTTGCTCCCTGCATTGCGTCAATCAATATAAAGGAGCTTTAAATGATTGCTCGTCAAGTCAGCTTGACAGGGGCTTAATGGAGTGTTAGGCTGAAAGCTGGCTTGGAGTATTAGGATCCTGCAGGGCATCCATTAATGCTGCAATTAACAGAAAAAAAGCCCTTTAAAAAGATACAAATGTTAATCAACATATTGTGTCTCACAGGAAAGAAATATTGTTTCCATGCTCATCCATATACATATTCAACAACTGTCTGTTTTAGGTACATTAAGTTTTCCATGCCTCCATCAAGGAAGCTCACAGTAAAGTCATTTTGCTAGTACGAGTACTGCTCTGAGCTGCCTCGGGGCCATGAAAGGATGGGGAAAAGGTAGTTAGTGCCAGAACTTCATCCACATCTCTTGGGTGCCTGCACTTGGGCATCATGGGATAGGCACCTTGCTCCAGAAGGGCGATCCAAATTGGCTGATCAGGCCAGTGATTTTCAAACTCCAGACTCAAGGCACCTCTTGTTTTGCTCGTTTTGCACTTTTTTTCAGGGTGCCATGGCATCCTCATTGAGAACCAGTGGATTAGGCAGTTAAGGCTTCCAGTATAGTGAATGAAGAAACCTAAGAGCTTCCTAGGGGTGACCCACAAAAGAAGTGGGGTATTTACAGGTAACCAATAGAAATGTTATCCTCCCCCTGAGTGTTTCTGCCTGGGGACCTTTCACATGTGAGGCAAATGTGATCACCACTACACTACAGAAACCCTTTGGACCCACAGATACAACAATTATTGAAGACAATCATCCTTGACTACAAGGGACTGCCGATGATGAGAAACATTAGCACAAAGGTGTGTCTCAACTGCTTCCCCCTCTGAGCTTAGGCATCTGACTCGGGTTTCAAGGCAGATGGTTCTCATGTCAGGGCCCAGGTCAGTAGGGAGACGCCTGCCTGAACCAAGACGTCCCAAGTGATAGAAGCATTGACCTCAGCATAAGACACATTCATCTCTTACTGAATGGGCAGGCAATAAGCACACTTCACCCACATACAGTTAGAAACCTCTTCCTAAGGAGGAATTTAAACTCATTGGCTGCCTGCAGATGTTAACCCTGTTAATGCCCCCCCCAAGAAAAAACCCCCAAACCAACAACCGTGCTTTACTAGAAGGAGTGCGTCAACCCGGCTCCACAGCATCTGTATAGATTGGGTGCTTCAGTGGGGCCTTTTGGCGCTTTTATCTAATAGCTGATTCAATCAGCTATTAGATTAAAGTGCCAAAAAAGCCCTAGTAAAGTGCCCGATCTAGAAAGATGTCAGGCGAGTCGGGTCCAACGGGCTACCTTTTCTGGGCACACACTGGGCTCTGTACAGGAGATGCAGAGTTTAAAGTAAAGCCGTGTTTTTGTTTGTTTTTTTTTAATTTCTGCAAGTAGCCATTATCTTCAGCCTCCCTGGAGAGTACCTCAACCACCAGGCTATGGGCTACAGGCACTGGGCACGTGAAATACAGTCCTTCTTCATTGCTTCCTGGGCTATTTATGCATTTTACACATGGGTTTGAATTTCTTTAGTGGGGAGGAGGGCCTAGAACCCAGCTTTCTGATTTCTTGGGTAAATGCCTTAATCCAAGGGCAGGCAAAATACGGCCCTTGGGCTGGATCTGGCCCTCTAGGCAATTTCATCCAGCCCGTGGGCACCCACCCATTAAATATACCTCACCCAGTCTGCCCACATGCTTCACTCCCACCCTCCTGCACAGGAGGCCCCAAGCCCCGGTCCTGGCCAGCACACAGCTTCCAGGTGGGGCTGCTGCTGCCACTGCTGCAGCCGCTGGGGAACCTGCTATGCTTCTCCAGCCTCTGGCGGCTCCTCGTTGTGTCCCTGTTGCAGTGCTCACTCCAGGAAGCAGGTAGGGGAGCTGCAGGTGGACAGGAGCATGGGGCTGGGGATGGCAGGAGCATGGAGCCTATGCCCAGCAGGGCAGGAGTGCAGAGCTTTGGGTGGGGTTTGTGGGATGAGGCAGGGTGGGGGTGTAGGGAGACCCCCCAACTCCCTCCAGTAGTGCACAGTGCCCCTGCCACTGGTGGCAGCAGCAGGGGGCAGGCCATCAGGGTGCTCACCATTTGTGCAGCTCCAGCCAGTTCCCGGATCTGCATGTGGTAGTAAAGAGCAGAGCCAGGCCAGCCCACCTCTGTTTCTCACATGCAGCTCCAGGGATTTGTGCACCACCATGGGGTAGCCCCACATGATGGCTGCCTTCCCCAATCCCTGCTGTATTCCAGCAGCCTCCTGTGTCTTGAGTATCTGCATCCCTGCACTTAAAAATGGTGGCAGGCATTCTTGAACTGAAGTTCAAACAAATGAGCTTCAATTCACACACCCCTGCTGCTATTTGGGGTAGCCCTGGGGCCAGCTGATATATGAGTCGTGGCAGCCCAGTGATCGCTGATGCATGAGACGTGGCAATGCTTTAATTAAAGTGCACCTCTGGAGCATGTTGAAAAGTGGCCTGAGGTAATGAATTCCATGCACATCAGAAAAAGCGCATTACTGCTTGTGTAGACATGCCCATGGAGCTGCAGGCATAAGCTCACTATTAAACAGTCAGTAGGAACAATCAAGCCTCACCCAAGGAAGTGATGACTTAGGTACCTAAGCTCCACCTAACACCGACTTGAATTGCAACAGAGCATAGATAGGGTGAGGCGCTTAAGTAGCTGTTGTGCATGTTTCTGAGGCACCTACAGGTTTTTTTACATGGTTGGTGAGCCCAGTTAGGATTGTTCTTCATGACTAAATTCTAGTTGAGGAACATCAATTTGGATCTGATCCCAAAAGCTGGAACCAAAAAAGGCTTTTAGGCACTCAATGGGAGTATAGGAGTTAGGTGCCTAAATATCTTTCTTTGGATCTCTACCATTGTGCTCAGCCCCTTTCTTGTGAGGCTAACAAATAATTCACTAGAAGCACTTGCCTTTGTAGAAGAGATCATTTTGATGTAGGAAGAACTACCATTTGAGACAGTTTTTGCGTTTGGCAGCATTTGATGCGTCTTAATTGAAGAACCCCTGCCACCATAAACAAGGATTTCTCGTATACACATGCACTTTAGTGCTAGAGAAAATTTCTTTGTAAAAGAGCTGGGGCAATTTGCTGGGAATCCAAAAGCTTTGCCCCTAAGCAAGCACAGCAGAGACATGCCGTAGCGCTCCTGCTTCTACGACCCTCTCTCAAACCCTGTTTGGGGGAGGAAGAAGGCTGCTGGGAGTTGGGGCAGTGAATTACGTATCACTGGGGCCCCAGGTCTCTGCCAAATCTTATTAGCATAGGTCATATTACCATAAGTCCCATTTCCTCTTGTGGACCATTCACTGGAGGGCATCATCACATATTCATGTTAAGCTGTTAAATCTGAATTTGCAAGGCCTGGTCCAAAATTCATTGAAGTCAATAGGAATCTCCCTGGACTTCAATGGGCTTTGAATTAGGCTCTTTGTATTGTAAGCACTTTAAAATGACACAGCTCCCTTTAGTGCTTTAAATGAACAATTCTGAATAGCTCTAATTTAAAGTGACATTGGAAGTACCCCTTTACTCTGTAATGCATTTCCAATGACCACATAAAAGGGTTATTTTCCAGCTTACTAGAATGTCATTCAGAAGGCCCGAAGCATTCCTTTGCTGCAAGGGACAGAGAACACAGCTTTGTCTTAAAGTGTTTCCAGGAAGACAAGTGGGGTTTGGGGAGAAAAGTAGTTCTGGAGCCCTGGGGATATCTGTGGCACTTCAGGCGGGGTAACTAAACAGAACCGAGTCAGAGGAAAAATAAGACACAAGTAGTTGCATTTAATCTGTGCATTGGTGGGACAAATCTCAGGCTTGTGGCATAGCCACTCACACCCTCTTTAAATGATGCCCTGATTATAAATGATCTCTACCCTGTACATACGCCAGAAGTAGGGCATTCATTTTGAGTTTCAACGCTTGAAGTCAGATTAAAAGAACAAGAAGAAGAAAAATGAGAGTCACAGCAGCACCACTCCCAGGCCTGCATTTATCACTTTATAATTTTCCTTGCTGGGTGCAGAATGATGAAGAAAGCTACAAGAGCACAGACTAGGTCGTGAAGTTTCCAAATTTGCTTCTCTTCTCAGCACATATTACGGTTTGTGGTCAGACCTTTTGGTTTTGCATCATGAACATGGAAAATCTAAAAGAAAATGATGAAGGAGCGTGTGCAAACTACAGGAGCTTTCAGCTGGCTATTTGTTACCAAAGTAGCCATTGCCGTGGTAACTATTCATCACGTGATACTTGTGGCATCTCAAAGCTACTGTACCCAACACCTTTATAAAGAAAAAAAATGCAATACAAGCTTTTACTGCATACTGCCAATTCTGCAGCCTGGTGTTAGGCTGGGAATTAGACTATATCCTTTTGTTTCTCCCTAAATGACATATAGACTGGATAGTACATTTTCCAAAACCCCGTTTTTCTCTATGTTACTAATGAATGGGAAGGGAAGGAAAAGAGAGTGATTGCATTGGAAGCTAAATGGGCATTTTGGAGCTAGAATGCATAAGCGATATGACAATAGCTGCAACGGCATAATGTATTCAGGCTATCGTGGCCTGATCTGAAGACCATTTATAATCATGGAGGGTTTCTCCATTGACTTCAGTGGGTTTTGGATCAGGTGGTGGCACTGATCAGGAGACAAATAGGGATCCCTCTCTCCCAACCCCCACTGCTGACTCCACCTGAGTCACTCAGCTACCTCTGGGGAAGTCACTGGTGCTCGCCCTCAGAGATCCCAGCTGCTGATCACAGCCTCATCTTTCAGAGTATCGGGACTGGCACCTGGGCCAGCTGTTGCGAGCAGTGGTGGGGCGCAGTGCAGCTGGGAGCAGCAGCAGCAGCAGGTCCCCGCGGAGGAGCCAGCCAGTCCCTGTGGCACCTGGGCCATCCTGCACCTGGGTGCCTGGCAGCTTCGCTGTTGCTGTGGGGATGCCCCAGCCAAGCAGCATGCCTGGGCCTCAGAGGCAGCAGCCAGGGCATTGCAAGCAGGGAAGTGGCCCTAGCCAGACCAGGCCCAGGGAGACCCCGGGGCTGCTTCCCTGCTTGCAATACCCTGGGGCCTTCGTGGCTGCTCTGTTCAGTTGGGGCTGCTTTCTGGCAGTGGCACAGGTGCCAGGAGGCGAGGTGCAGGCTTACCCAGGTGCTGCGGGGGTTGGCTGGCTTTTCCCTGGGGACTTGCTGCTGCTCCTAGCCATGCTGAGCCCCACTGCTGCTTGCAGTGGCAGGCCCGGCTGCCAGGCCCCCCAGGCTGAGTGCTCTGAAAGAGGAGGCTGCAGTCAGGCAGCTGCAGCACCCAGTAACTCTGCAGGTGAGTGCTGGCAACCTCCCCAGCAATGGCCATGGCTCCCCAGAGGTGAGTGAGAGTGACTTAGGTGGAGTTAGCATTGGGGGTTGAGGGGTGGAGATCTCTGCTTGTCTTCTGATCTGTGCCACCACCTTCCCCTCCCCTGGGGGCACCCACCCTGTGCTGGGCCTGGGCCTGAGCCCCGGGTGAAAGCCACTGGGCGGGTGCTCCCAGGTCCAGTCCCTGCTTCCAAACACCCCATTTTCTCCCCACTGTTGAATCAGAGAGATCAAGTAGCCACTGCCACCATGCCAGGCACCCTCAAAGAGAGAGGGTGGCAAGGAGGCCTGGTGGGTGGCCTGGCGGCAAGGAATCCCCGCTTCCTCCCTTTGTGTCCAGGGTGCAGGTCAGGCCCTTCTTGCTCTCTCCAGCCCCTTAAAATACATGGGAGGAGGAGGGTCTGAGGGGACGGGCCCCAACCCTTTCTTGTGGTTGCAGGAAGCCTATAGGGAAGGGAAGGCAGAGAACAGCAGCTTTGCAGCACCAGGCCCAGCTTCACTCTGTGTGTGCGTACGTGCGTGCGCAAGACCTTCGGCTGCATGCATTCCCTTGTGCACATCCCAGTGCGGAGGTGACTGTCCTGACAGGGAAACGGGCCCTGGGGCTTTCTATCTCTTCTTTCTTCAGTAGAACAGGGGCCTGAAACACTGTTCCTGGAGGAGCAGCTCAGGGCGGGTTTCTCTGGATCAGGTCACAGAATCCTAGAGGAGTGGGGCTGGGAGGGACCTGCAGGGGCCACAGCTAGCCCAGCCCCTGCCTGCGGCAGGAGCATCCCTGTTCAGACCATCCTCTACACGCCCATACTCTACACTCTACATAAGATGACAAGCAGCCCTGAGACAAAGCTCCCCCACCCCAGCTGCTCAAGCGGCGAGTGGGGCGGGGAAAAGGTCAGTGGGGAAAAGCTAGGCAGCTGGGGACCCTGCAGGTCAGGGTGGGGGTTTAAACCCCTCTCCAGTCATACTCAGAGGCCTGCCAGGCCTCCCTCCCCTCCCAGTCAGCTTCACTCCAGCCTTAGGGCAGTTGTGGGAGGGTAAGGACGGCTTGCTCTAGTGCCCCCCAGCTTCTAGCCTGAGCTACTGCAGGCATGTGCCTGCATTTCTGGAATCAAAAGTGAATGCCTATTCACTTGCTTCCCAGTTCAAACTACGCAGGCTAGACAAAAATTGAATAGATTCAGATTTGGTCTTTTCAAATGTCTGTACTTAGACTGAGACATTTACTGCAGAGCTAATTAGGCAGCTTTGCAGTAAACGTGTGTAGACGTGCCCGCTGTGTCCCGTTTCCACCAAACCCTGCAGCTTCAAGAGCAGTGTCCTGTTAACATGAATAGCTGACTGCAAAGAATATTTTTCACTGAATTTCATGCAAGAGAATTTCAGCGCACAACCTTAATGATGAAAACTTACAGTCCTGGGGAAACTATCTTAAAATAGTATAATTAAGAGACCCTCAAGTATGGTTTGAAGGTTGTGCTTCAGGAGAAAAGAAACCACGAGGGGGTAGACTTTACACGTTGTAGGTCAGATCTCCGACTGTCCAGTCTTTTTGGATTTCCTCAGAGACCAGGTTTACCAATATCACCAGGGTGTTCTGAGGCTTACTAAAGAAAGGGCTGATTATATTTTTAATTTTAAAATAATTGTGCTGTTTTTAGCAATTCAAATAATGGTAAAAAAATTGACTGAAGATAGACATGTTGATAAAAATCATTTGAAATTTCTTTGTGAAGACACTCTACTTTTCAGCCATCCCAAATGAAGATCTTTGAAATCCTGAGTCATGGATGGTGCATAATGTTGTTTAGACTATCATTTCTCCTAGTAACTTTTCCATTTTTTCAACCTTGCCCTTACAGTGACAACCAAGAAATATAGTTGTGCATACCTTCGGTCACAAATCTCCTCCCTCCACATGGATTCAGATTCTTCTTTTCAGTAAGGCAGGCTCCCCTTCTCATTCACTACCCAAAATCTAGTCAGTCCTTCCGCACGTACCATGTATTCCTGGGTTATCTATCTGGTAAGTCTGTCAAATAAGATCACAGATGATGTACAAGATACTGTTCTGAGGCGAGGGGATGAATGATAAAAAGAGGCCCAATAGAAAATACCAAACCACCTGAAAAACATGCATAAGACAAATCAGCATCATGTCAATAAAAAAAAGAAAAAAGAAAAATTAGACTTTAACAATTGTGGGTTAAAAGATCAACTAGTTTTAAATTTAACAAAAGCTCAAAAAAATGAAGCATACATTAAAATAATTCACATGAGACTGTAAATACTTATAGTTATCTGGTCCAACTGCCTTTCTCAAAGCAGGATAATTCTTGTATAAACGTCTGAGACAATAATTTAATCCACTTTGCACTTAAAAATCCAGTGATGGAGATTTTACAACCTCTCTAGTAGACATGTGCAAAGCAGAAAGTATTTGATTCTGATTTGAATTTAGCCGATTTGGAGGTTCAGTGATTCAATTTGGTGATTCGAATCTCTGTCCTGATTCAGTGATGTGGCCATAGACTATAATGGGGGATCACTAAAATACCTATAACTTTGTCATTTTTTGCAGATTTGGATGAAAACAGCAAGGATGGTTGCCCCATCTGAAGGCATGACATATGCCAGGTTTCAGGGAGATACATGCAGGAGATTCTGTGAAAGTGCTCCTCAAACTGTTGAAAGCAAGAAACTCATGTCATGTATGTGTTAAGGCAGAGCAGGATGAAAACATCAAGGATGGTAGTCCCTTCTGAGGGCATGACATATGCTAGGTTTCAAGGAGGTAGGTGCAGGGGCTTCTGTGAAAGTGCACCTCAAACTGTTCAAAGCAAAACTCGTGTCCCTCGTGTGTGTTAACTAGGTTTCTGGTTGTAGCCATGTTGGTCTAAGGAACAGGCAGGAAAGGTTCTTTGAGTAGATGTGATATCTTGTATTAGACCAACTGAATAGTTGGAGAAATATCTTGGCAAGATTTAGGGTTTAAAAACTCTTCACCAGGCTGAGGAAGCATCTGCAGTTGGTGTGTTTGCACTTCCTGGATGGAATGAATAGTAAAGAAGCCAAAGGCTGGGCTGCAGGCAAGGAAGCCAGTCAGTGAAAATATAAATTGAGGTGTCAGGGTGCGAGAGACAGGCTGGGACGGGGTGGGGGGTAAGGGGGATGTAGCAGGTAAAAGTAGATAGGTACCTGGGGAGTCAGATATCAGGCAGGTTATAGCGTGTCATAAATTCAATGTTTATGTTGAGTCCATGAGTTTCTGTATTGAGGAGGTTGATGAAGTGAAGTTCATTGGCTCGTCTCTGAAAAGTGTTTTGTAGATTCAAACAAGCGCTGAACCTCGCTAACCTCATCACCAGAAGCAAATTTCCTACAGCCCAAAACACACTGGGAATGGACCCAGACCATGCCATGACAAGAAATGTAAAACCTTCCAACATATCTCCAGTACCCCCACAATTCCTACACCCCACAACAGAACCATCACCATTCCTGGACCTTACAGCTGCACCTCCAGAAACATTATATATCTCATCCAGTGCACCAAATGCCCTGATGCAAAATATGTAGGAGAGACCAAACAATAACTACACATCAGAATGAATGCACAACAAACATCTATTAAAGACAAGAACACCGAATTACCAGTGGGGCCATGTTTCTCACAAGAAAGCCATTCTCTCTCCAATCTCTCAGTCCTGATCCTCAAAGGGAATTTACAAAACACCTTTTGTAGACAAGCGTACAAACTTCATAAATCTACTGGATATAAAAAATCATTGGCTCAATATAGACATTGGATTTATGACACACTGTAGCAGGGCACTAGGGTGCCTGCTACTAGAAGTGCTGGGATAACCCTTCAGGTGCTGGTTGCTGAGGCAACCAAAGGGAGCTAATGGCTTACACCTGCCTAGCCAGCTGAAGGAAGGGGCAGGGTCTGGCCCCTATATAAAGCACAGGCAGGAGGCCAGAGGCAGCTCCCTACCAGCAGTTAAGGATGTAGGAGCTCCCTGCCAGAAAGAGAGAAGCCTGAATGCCACAGCAGTGTTGGTCGCTGTGGTAGGATAGAAAACCCAGTAGGCCTGAGCATAGTTATAGCTAGTGGCTTATGTTTAAGTTGTTGCCAAGAGGCTGGTGTTTATGTTATTGTTTATGTTTCTTATTGATTACACTGGTGGTTTGGGAGAGGCTATAAGGGGATGGAGGAGGCCTCATAGGGGACTCACGGTAGTGTGAGGACCCCAGCCCCAGTGAGGGCACAGTGTTCGGGGTGTAGACCCCAGCTCCAGAGAGGGGAAGCTGGGAAACCCCAGAAGAGGGGGTAGCGGTGCAGTGAGCCCTGTGAGAGGGCAGCATTGCTGAGAAGGCCCCTCAGAGAGAGGGCCGCGGTACCAAGAAGGCCCCTGAGAGAGGGCCGCGGTATGGAGAAGGGGCAGCATTGCAGAGAAGGCCCCGGAGAGAGGTGTGGAGAGAGACAGGGCCACGAAGGGCCCGAGTGCCAGAGGGGGTGTAGACCCTGACAGAACATCGTCTTTTCCATCTGCGAGGCTTGAGGCGTGGTATTGGGGTGGAAGGAGCCATGGATAGCCCACAAGGCTTGGATACACGGAACAACCAAAGCAGGAGAACTGTGGCCAAGTAGAAGAAAGGTAGCTACCCTATAAAAACACATATACAATCAAAGTCATGGCAGGCGAGAATAGGAGGGTAAGAGTTAGAGGCTTGGCACAGTAGAGGAGGTGACAGGGGATAGCACGGCGACCCTGACGTCGCTCCTGTTACACACACTATAACCTGGGAGACATCTGACTCCCCAGGTACCTCTCAATTTTTAGCTGGCTGCTACATCCCCCTTCAGAATCCTGAGCCTCTTGCCCTGGGCATTCCTCGTGGTGGGCCCCTGGCCTTCGATCCCTCTTTGGGTCCTGGGCCCACAACAGACCAGTTGAGGGTACCTCAGGTCAGATCTGAGCTTCCTGTCTGTTCTAACCCTCACAACTCCACTACAACCAGTAAGCCTCAGGCCTCTCAAAGATCTTACAGGTCTGACCTTTCCCCAGCCAGGACTGTGTGTGTGTGCAGTGGTTGAAGGTTATCAAGCACCTCCTACGCACCTTTCACCAGGGAGGTTCACGGTTCTTGCATTTCCTGGGGCTGCCACACTACCAGCAGTTCCACCAGGCCTCCCTACCATGGCAGGGTGCAGTTTAGGTTATGCCTCTAACCTGGGGCTCCTTCTTCCCCATAGCCCCAGCCCATACCTCCAAGTTTGTCCTGGCACAGGAGCTCAGCAGGGAGATGTTCAAATAGGTGCAGAGTGGGGAGGGTGGTGCTCACTCCATCTGCAGGTGGAGCTTGGGGAACGCCAGCAGTGGGAGAGTCACCTTGAGGAACACCAGCTGCTCCACCAAACCAGAATCTAAGAAGGTGCAATGGGATGTCACAACATCCCCAGTGATGCTGAACACCCTCTTTCGTGGACAGGACAGGTGTTCCCGGGCAACCGTGGCCAGATCCTGCCACATCTGGCTGTAGGTTGCCCAATAGGCCAAGGAGTCACATTGCAGTGGCTCCATGTCCTTGGCAAGATAGGTAGCCACTGAGGCCTCTGCTCTACCTGCTGGATCATGGGGTCTGGTGCCTCTGGACCCCAACATTGCATGCCCTTGGCCCACATTGGCAGTGGCTGTGGTGGAGGAGATTGGCTGGTGCTTGGAGTGCTGGCACGGGACAGTGGATCCTCCTCTTCCACATCCCCCCACCTCTGCCCTTCTGCCTCCCAGACTCTGTTCACCTGCACCTCTGTCCACTGACCCAAGGTTTTGCTGCTGCAGATGCTCCCCTTCACTCTCAGGTTGCACATGTCCACCAGCACGTGGACCTTACTAGACCACAATGGATCCAGCTGTTTTTTGATGCCCTCCTTCAGCTGCTTCACCAGTGCCTGAACCTCTGGTGAAAGTAGCTTGCCCCAGACAAGAACATTGATTCCCTGGAACTTCTCCATTTGAGTCTCAAGGTCCTTCACTATGGGGATCATCTGGCTGAGGAGGGCATTGCCAGTGCTGAGGGTCTTGGTGGCCTCAAGGAACGGCTTGAGGACTCCCAAGATCTGGAAGACAGTATCCCACTCAGCTTTGCTAAGGGGGCCACTGATCCCAATCTCCCTGAGCAAGGCCTTTTGTTGCTTGACCAGCCTTTTAAGCAGCAGGTATGTGGAGTTCCACCGAGTCTCCACATCCTGCATGATTATGTGTTGTGGGATGCTCAGCTCTGCCTGTTTGTCCTGCAGCATCTCGCCCCCCTTGATGCTCCAGTGGAAGTAGTCTGCCACCTTCCTGCATTTTGAAATGAGCTGGCTGGTTGTGGCAGTGATGGTGCCATCACCGGGAGCCCTGTCCCTCTCCAGGGCATCCATGACTATAAGGTGGAACTTGTGTGCCACACAGCAGATGCCAACAAAGTTAGCATCACACACTGCCTTGACCATATTGGCCCCATTGTTGGTGACCATGAACCTGTGAGTAAGCTTACCCTGCCCAACGAGCCAACCCTGCACCATGCAATTCATGGCCACCATGATTTCTGTTGCTGTGTGGGACTCATCCATCACCTCTGCTTGAAGGAGAGCCCACTGACGCCCTGACTGATCGTACCCGTGTCCTGTGAGGGAGAGGTATGGATGATCTCCACTCTGGCTGCTCTAGATGTCTAAGGTGAAGTGTAAAACAGCTGCAGCCGACACCCCCACTGCTCCCTCAAGTACTCCCTGCATGCCTCATACAAGGAGGCACCACTGTCCTGCTAAAGGTGGTGCATGTGGGCACTTGGTAGGCTGGGGCCACAAGTGCCATGAGCTGTCTGAGCCCTGGACACTCAACTAAGGAGAAGGGCTGGCCATCCAGAGCATCTCCCCAGTGCTCTGGGTGACCTCACTCACCTTGGGAACATGCTTCCCTTTGTCCTCACCTTTCCCACACTGGCCCAGGGTGGCCTGCCTCTTCTTCTTGGGAACAAGGGCTTTGGAGTGAGGGGGGACTTCTTTTGGGCATGCTCCCACTGGTGCCAGTCTGAGGAGGAACAAGGGCAAGGGGGTGCTGCCAGAAGACCTGGCACCTGCTTTTCCAGCACACTTCATAATGTTTGGTGTGCTGCAAAATGTGTGTGTGCCTGTGTGTAATATAAATGTTGTGCTTTCCTGCACAGTGATGATACACTGTCAGGGAAAACACAGATTTCCTTTTGTGGGAGAAACAAAAAGGCTAACAAGAACAAATAAGAGGATTTTGGGGGAAAGAATAAGCTGAAAGGAATGGATAGCAATAGGGACTGTAGGCAAGGGTAAATAGGAAAGGATTGGATAAAACTTGGTGGCAAGAGACTACCTACTGCCAAGCCAGAGTCCTTCAGATGCTGCTGCTGGAAGAGACAGACAGACAGACAGCTCACATCTTTCACACACAGCCTTATATGTTGTTTCTACGTCCCTTCCCCAGAGCACTGTGACTGGAAGGGAACTCAGGGAAAGATCACAGTCGCTGGCCAGCTACAGATGTCAATAGCAGAACAGCCTTTCCACCCCTCCTCCCCCTCCCTCTTCTCAGTTTCTGTTTCCTGCATGTCTGCCTTCCCAAACTTTTCCAAATTGATTCAGAGGCTTCAATTTGATTTGAAGCTTTTAATTGGTCTCTCGACTTGATTTAGATTCGGAGATTCAGCTGCCAAATTGGACCAAAACTCCTCTGAATTGAATCGGCTACCAAAGCTTTGCACAGCTCTATTCTCTAGGTAATCTGTCCCAGTACTTAACACCACTTCAATAGCTAGAAAGTTCTTCCCCATGTCTAACCTACATCTCCAGTGTCCCAGTTTAAACCCATTACTTCTGGTCCTGCCCCCGGTGGGCACAGAGAACAACTGGTCCTGTCCCGTCCCCTGGTCCTGTCCTGTGCACACAGAGAACAACTAATTGCCATCCTCTTTGTAACAACTCTTTCTGTACTTGAAGGCTATTATCAAATCCCTACTCTGCCTTTTTTTCTCTAAGCTAAAAATAATACCCCAATTATTCCAACCTTTGCTAATCTAATTCTAATCTAAACATCACCTATCACAGCTCTGCTATGTCACAACCCAAGGGTGTGATTTTGTGTGCGCGCGCTTTGGCACCGCTAAATTATTTCCCGCCACGAGGAGCTTTCTTTGCAAGGTGCATTTCTCAGTTGCAAAGAGAAAACCCCGGTGCAAAGGAGTTCCCGCCACCCGCATGCAAATTTGTGTCCCACTATTGGCCAGTTCTAAATTATTCCCACGTGGCAGCTAGCGGTTGGCTTTGCTCACGGTTTAAGAGCTAGCGCTGCGGAGCCTATCGAACCCAGCGTGTATCTCAAGAAGGCTATAGGGGTCTGATCAACCTCTGGCCTCTCCCCGTCGCCAAGCGATCCCTCGACGAACCCCTTCCCTGCACGCAAGTTCCACGGAGCCTAGCAAACTTCGTGTGAGTGTATCCAGAGCTCTTCTCCGAGTTGTTTTCTTCGGTTGACACAACGGGCTCGCGTTTTTAGAGCCTTCAGCCGGATTGGGTTAGAGTTCGCGAGTTTAGAACTCTTGTCTGCTTTTCTTCTTTCCTGTCTGTACCTGCAACTCAAGCAAGTTTTCCTGCCTGCACCGCGACCATCTACGGTGTAAGTAAAATAACCTTTAATCAACCGCTACGCATCCGTGCCTAATTCTAGTCCACTGGCCTGCATTCCCCGACCCGCGTGCCAGGGCTGCTGGCCACAGCCCACCGCGCGCCCCCGAGGGCCTCAGACCGCTCCCGGCCCGCACATGCTAGAGCTTCCCTAGGCTCCTTGGGGTGGGGCTTCAAACCCAGGCCTATACGGTCTTAATCTTCTAGTTGATTGAACACCAGCAGCCCTCTCTTTCCTTGGTCTTTGTTACCCATTTCTTAGGCCCAAGCTATGGACGCTATTCTAGTCCTTAGGCTGCAAGACCAATACTGAGTGCCCTTGTTTCCCCCGAAACCTAAGCACAACTTTTCCCTGGGTTTTACCTTGTGGGTATGCACAAGTTAATACCTTAACCCCTCACAGGTACATGAGAGTTGCAAGCAAACAGATGTGGACATCTAGGTTTCGCAAAAGTTTCTAAACACATCTGCTCTTTAGTTAGATATCAGGAAAGCTATACAAAACCTGACTAAAAGCAAACAACCCTATTGTGCATGTCCCTCCCTCCATTTTCTCACTCTTCCAGAGCATTTTCCTGGGTTTAAGTCAGAGTCCTCAAGGGTACCTTGAATCATTTCTTGCAGCTCATGGCTTCTCTTTCAAAACATGGAGTTTCTCTTTCTCTCTAACTGAAATGACTTTCTTTGACCTTGGATGATTCCACAATAAAAAACCTCTGCTAAAATCAAGCCCCTCCGATCCCCCCTTCCTACCCACCACAGCCTGATCCCTCCAGAAGTTTGAGCCTTTGTTCCTCCTTCAAGTCCCTTTAGAATCCCTGCTTTGTCACCTCTGGCCCTTTGTCTTGTTTGGGGATTTTACATTTTTTACTTCTCCATCCCTGCAGAACAGTTAGAGAAACTAATTGTTCTAGTTTCAGCCAAAACATTGCCCCAAGGTCTTTCCACCTGAATAGGCAACCATTATGCTTTAACAGCTCTCTATTGTCCCTGGTCCAGCAGAGATATGACATAGCCCCTGTCAATTCATGGTGGGCGCAGTAAATGTTGAGGCATTTCATGAAACAGCAATTTCATAATTTCAACCAGAAGTCATAAGCTGTACAAGGACAGATTCCCCAAATTGTCACACTGACTCATTTTATATCAACTACATATAAAGGGGCATAGTTCAAAATAATTCTCCAGCAATATATGGAATAAGAGTTAGACTCTAAATAAAAGACAGCATGTGAAAGATGCAAAGGATGTAATATATAACATTTACAAAACAGTATAAAAGGAGTGAAAATGAAAAAGAAAGCTCATAAAAAATGCACTTGAGTCAAAAACCTGGAGTGGTAAGAGAAATCGATAGGTCAAAATTGCAGTGAGGGAAAATAAAGCCAGGAGATGTAGCCAAAAAGTCAAAGCAAGCAGGCTGAGAAATAACCAGAAAGACAAAAGACATTTTTTGTTGGAAAGAAATGGAAAATGAATTCTTTTTGTAATCTGAAATGACTGGAGAGAACAAAAAAACTGCATAGACATAGGGCATGTTGATTTAAGGTCTGAACCTCAGTAACAAGTGCCACAGTGAGACATGGGACCCCCTCACCCCTGCATGCTACCCTCGAATGCTATCGAAGAGCAGCCCTGGGTGCATGCCAATCAGCTCTGTCTTGCGCATGCTTGTTGACATAGGTAGCTGCCTTTAAGCAGCATGGGACATAACCATAGAGTATTTCTTTGGCCATGACCCTACCTAGAGCAGGGAGTGGACTGCATGGCCTTCTGAGGTCCTTTTCAGCCCTACTTTCCTATGACCATATCCTTAAGACCCAAATCAGTGGCCTAGGCTTAACCAGCAAAGCACATATTTAACTTCTGACACTTGCTTAAATCCTACATGGTTTGCTAAATGTGTCTCAAATCTATATGCATGAGTATGCATGTTGTCTGTGCAGATGGCAGGAAATTTCATCTTTGATTCCTGATTTCTCTGCATCACTATTTTGAAGTTCCGGTATTGCCAACCCCACTGTGCCAAAAATCATGAGATGAACTCCTAAAAAAAAAAAAATCAAGAGATTGGCACATAAATCATGAGAGGCTATTTTTGAAGTGTGTGTGGCGGGGGGTGGGGGGGGAGGGTTGTGCTTGTGAAGGTGTGGGTGTGCTGTGGTTGTGTGTGTGGGGTTTGGAGCTGGGGGAGGGAGGGTCCCTGCACACTCTGGCAGGATGCAGGGTACAGTGGGTCAGAAGTGAGAGACAACAGTCGGGCTGTGGGGGGTATGGGCTGTGGCTTGGGAACGAGGAGCAGACACACAGACACAGACAGAACCCAGTTGCAAAGTAGAAGGGAAAGGGCAAGGGCAAGGGCAAGGGCAAGGGCGGGGGTAGAGAGAATGTGGGGGGAGAATCGAAGCCCCTGAGTTGAGGGAAGAATTGGGGTAGGAGCAGTGGCAGAGGTGAATGAGGCCCTGGGGCAGGTTGTCCAGAGGCATGGGGGTGAGGGGGGACGGCTCTCCGCAGCAGTGCACACCCCTGGGAGAGGCATGAGGGACACGTGCCCCCCGTAGGGCAGAGTTGGGCTGCCTGCTGCAGGCTCAGGGCTGTGCCTTGCTGTCTTTACCCCGGAAGCTCAACCATGTGACTGCAGTGTGATTCCTGGAGATCTGAGGGCTTGATTGGGAGATCATGCATTGGAGTTATTTTGACTTAGAAATCCTGAGTCTCACAATGCTTTCACAACAGTTGGCATTACTGAAGTTCAGACCCATAAGTGTTAAATTGCAACTTCAGAGAAGCCTCATGAAGAACTAACAAGGGAAGAAACGGTTGCTAGATGGTTGTGGTGAATGTGCCCACACAGTATCTATCTCTATCATAATAGCCTGCTCCAGAAAAGTGTCCAGTTCTTCACTACAGTAAGTGCTACATGCCTTCAAAGTGTAAGAAAGAACAAATGATACAAAACAGGGTTAGTAAGTTCTAAACACTATTTTCTAGGATAAAATCAGATTAAGTGATATAAGGAAGGATAAATGCTACATATGAATTTAAGAAGAGAAAGTGATGGGAATTAGTTTCCTGTGTGACTGTTCCACAAATTGTTTAATCTATACCAGTATAGATATTTTAAAATTCCAAAAGGCCAGAGTTGACCAGACAAGACTATTATTATTTTAATAAATGTGACAAGTATTTAGGAAAAGTACTCCATTGGAAAAGCTATTAACTCAATGGATAGGGCACAGCCTTGCTGGTTTACTTCTGTACTACCATTTGGGCTAGGGACAGAAATTACATATACATCAGTATAAGTTATCAGAAAATGGTTCAATTCTGTAACACAGCAGAAATTCAATGCACATGAACTGTTTTCAAAATGGCCAAAACTAGTTTAAGACAAACCGGGATGGACGTAATATCAGACTTAACTGATTTAGGTTAAATCTGCACCAGCTAGTTCCCTGCCTCCTGTACCATGGGGCTGGGGGGCACTGGGAATGCATGGGCATGGGAACCAAGGGCCCGCACTGGTGTCCTGGGGCCAGTGCCAGCAGGGCCCAGAGCAGGGTGGCAGGGGTACAGGGTCCCGGCGAGCAGGGGCTCTATGGAACCAGGCCAGCTCCCCTCTCTCTCTGCTGGTGCAGCCCAGCTTGGGTACACAGACCCCTGCCAGCTTGCGCCTTGCTCTGGGCTCTACCACTGCTGGCCCTGGGACGTTGGCCCCAAGACATTGGGACATTACTCCCAAGATGGTGACTAGGGGGCGGGGCACCTGTCAAGGGGCAGGGCTACCCATGCAGCCCTGGATAGCTTGCCAAAACTGGGTAAATGGCCCTCCGCCCAAAGTAATTGCCTGCCCCGGGTTAACCTGTGAAGATTAAATCAATTCAGCCTCAGGCTTTTTGACTGTCGGTACTTAGCTTTGGGGTAGACACATGTATTTAATGATTTGGGCTTTGTTGTTTGACTAGTTTGTAGACCCACCTATTCAGTGATCATCCGGCAGGCCCGGATGAGCTCCATCCGAGGGTACTGAAGGCACTGGCCAACGTCATTGCACAGCCACTGGCGGGAATATTCGAA
>NW_005842517.1:211844-230719 GCF_000455745.1 Alligator sinensis | reverse complement strand
CTCTTTCCTGCCTATGCAGGGGGTCAGACTCGATGATCTATTGAGGTCCCTTCTGACCCTAACATCTATGAATCTATGAATTTCCAGGTTAAGACACTTTGATGTGGCAAAACTGGTGCGTGGCAGCAAAATAGCTGGCAATGTGGCAGTTGTGAGGACAGAGGGTAGTTTCATGTCCCTCACTTTGAGGAATGCCTGGTCTCCTTCTTTTTCAGCAATCCCTTAAAGTTGAGATTAATTGTCTTCCATGATTATTTTATTTGTGGGTCCAAAGATGGCTGACAAGGCCAATCTGGGACCAATAGACTTTGTTACAACTCAGGCAGGTGTTTCCATGTGGGGTGGGTGGGTGGCTTTGGATTCTTGATTTGGTTTGTCCATGAGACACTGGTTCTGCTGCTCCTGCTTTTCTGTCTCCTACTGTTGTAAGCTCCCAAAGTACTAAGATCCTTGCAACAGACTCTTCCTTGATTTGGGTTGGTCCTGGGTGATGGTCTCCCATGAGTTGATGTTAATGTTGCATTTTTTTCAGGTTCACCTTGAGGGCATCCTTGAAACACTTTCTTTGCCCTCCTTTTGAGTGCATGCCTTGACTGAGCTGGGAAAATAACATTTGCTTAGGGAGCCTGAAGACTAGTGCTAATGGAATTACTAGCTGCAGTACAATGGTGAGGGCAATCAAAATGTTGTTGTATGGATGGACCCATTGAGAATAGAGTGCTGTTTAGGCTGGATTTTTGGATAGTAAGTGACATTTTTCCAGGCCTGTGGGACATCTGTACATGTGTTCTGGGTTGGGGGGAGGGTGCTTTAATTAGAGCTGCTCTATTTAAAGTGCCTGAAGAGTCATGTGTATTCAGCATCCCACACTTCAAAATGGTCATGGGGGTGCTTTAACTAAAACTCATTCAATTAGTATGCATTGGTGCAGAGGTCCATCATGTGCATAGGTGTCCATGATAGATTTTTCAAGTGATGCTTCTTCCCTGACTCATTGAAAAGTTACTTCACTGAAAAGTTCATAAAATGAATAGATTCTGATAAGGTAGAATATAACGGATTGTCACATGGAAAAAATAAGATTTTAATTTTTTTAAAGACCACGTTGGAAATTCTAAATGTCACAGCACAAAACTGTTGATGGAAATGATGTGATGCTGGGATTAGGATCAGAAATGACAAAATCCAAGAATTACCATAATGATTTCTAACAACTTCCTAACTCCTAAAAGGCCTTTACAAGTGATTTTCTGAAATGGAATGGAGGTGGTTGTTGATCCCTCTCTCCTATACACAAATGAAGCATGGATATTGATTCCATGAGTATTTTTCCCCTTACTTCTGCAGTATCACTGAGAAATTTTATATGGTTAAAAAACCAAATACCACAAGAGGGCAGGATACATCTTTAAATTCAACTGTATCAAAAAAGATTAATTTATGTAAGTGCAAGGCATACTTCAGCACAGCCTGACATCAGAGTGATGCTGTTAACAATGGATTTCAGTCAATCAATTTTTGTTGGAAGGAATCTGTGAAAAAGAAATGACATTTTGAAATTAACTTTGGTGTAAGTTCAAAGTGAACTGCACTGCACTGGGTTATGCTCTGCTGCGGGAGGCTCAGAGAAGGCCGCCTTTGCAGCATAAAACTCTTGGAAGCTCTATCAGAATTTCGGGGAAGATAAGCAGCTACTTACAACATAAGCAGTTGTACATCACAGGGACTCTCTGCAGTGCCTACAGGCCACTGTATGGCTCACCTTGGTAATTTAAGAACACATTTGTAGTGGAAATACACAACTAGTCCTTCCCTCATAGGCCACTGTACTGGGACACACCTAACTTCCTTTAAGTTTCCCAGCATAGACCAGTCTTAGGGCTGTCTTTTTATTGGTTCCACCTCAGCTGACCACTTTAACCCCAGTCACAGCTTTCTGGTGCTGTAATGCTGTTCTATATCAGGGATGGCCAACCTGTAGCATGGGCTCCACAGTGGCATGGACATCCTCTGTGTGTGGCACATGGCACACTGAGGAGGGTAGGACAGGTAGCACAGTGGAAGATAGGGCAGGGAGCAGGAAGTAGAGTGGCAGATCAGGCAGGGAGCACAGGGCTGGAAGCAGAAAGCAGAACAGCAGCTTGGTGTGGGAGCACAGGGAAGGGAGAAGAAAGCTGAGCAGCAGATCAGGTAATGAAAAGGGATCGGAGTATCAGTTGGGGATGGCGAGGGGCCAATTTATGGCACAGACCTGCCAAAATGGTTGTCTATAAGATCCAGAGTAGGGGAATGGGACTATAGAGGATTTTCCTCTTACATATTCTCCATGTGGGGAAATAAGGATCTTTATGAAAGGAGAAGGAGCTTTGCTGTGAAGACATCCTGCAGCAAACCCCCCAGTTTTTCTTTTTTATTTATTTTAAAATGAATTCCCTCCCTTTCCCCATCCATTTATGACTTTTTCTCTCCCTCTCTATCCCCTATAGGTAAGTATAAGTAAGCTAAGATGTAGGATAAGCTTTAACATTTTATTTTAGGTAGTAAGTTTTATTTTTCTCTCCCCTCTTTGCAAATAAGTTCCCTGCTATTTTCATATCGAAACCCAGTGTTTTATAAGTGATAATTATTATGTTTGTACTACTTTTATATTGCGTGATTACTGTTTTATGCCTATATATGTAAGTTAGCGCAAGTCATCTCAAGTTTCCATTTTGTATGTCAAGCTTCCATCTTGTGTCCCCTGCCTGGGCATCCTTCATGCTGCACCTGTATGATTCATGTACCCCACCCATGTAAATTGGTTCCCAGATGAATAAGAGTGATGGGGAATGATTGAAATACAACAGTAGCAGGCCTCTACTGAATGGCCTGTAACGACCAGGCCATCACTTTGCACTGATTCATCCAGGAACCACAGACCTCACCCAGGAACAGACAAGAACCCAGGATTTGAAAGACAAAAGACCCTGCGGAACCAGCATCTCTACCATTGTACCCCACCATGACAGACACTCAAAACTGCACATCCCTGCATGGAGCACACGTGATCAGTACCCCAGGGGCTGACCCTTGCCTGGGCATGCCTCCTGTCACTAGGGTCACACAAGATCTGCCCCTATATAAAGGGGCAGTGAAGACAGACCCAGTGGGATGCCCTCTCCATCGGGACCAGCACCATGCCACACCACCTATCCACCTAGAGGCCCTGCCGGTGACCCCCTCTGGACAACACCTACTGGACAAGGACCCCTTTCCAGCCTGGATAGGTAGCTATCACCCCCACCCCCTCTTCAACCAAGAACTTGGACTCTGCTTCTCTTCCCCACCTGGACTCCAACCCTTTCACTGAGTCTCTTTCTCCTGCTGCCATTGTGAGTGCTTGCGTGTGTGTGTGTGTGTGTGTGTGTGTGTGTGTGTGTACCAATAACTTCATGGGGCTGTGTAGTGTGTTGTCTGTTTAATAAAACTGTTATTTAGACCCCTAAGTTGGGTTTTGCTTTACTATGGTTTGGCCCTGCTCCAATCTCTGCTCCTCACCCCTCTAACTTCTGTCTCAGTTCTCCCTCTCCTGCTTCTGGCTCACCACCGCCTCCAACACCTGTCCTGAGCTCCTCTCTGCCTCCAAACCCCCTGTTTCTTTGCCGCTGTCTTATCCCCACTGCCTTTTCCTTTTCCCCTGAGCAACCAGGTTTCTGGCCCAGTTTCTTTCCTGGCTGTCTCCTCCTTGCCACCACTTATCTGTCCCCTCCCTCCCCCCAATATCTCAACTGTCTGCCTCAGTTTCCAGCCCCAGTCTACCTTTAGTAAACCCAAGCCTCAGTTCCTCAACCAGCTTCTCTGTAGTTCACCGGTTCACTGTAGTCCTGGTTCTGGCAACTTTCACTTCCTACACTTTAACTCTCTCTCTTTCTCACCTTAACCTTCCCCCAAGTATCCCAGGTACTCCAAACACACACATACACACAGGTAAGTTCCTAACTTAGATAGTACAGAGTGTATGTGTAGGGGTGTGTGTGTGTGTGTGTGTGTGTGTGTGTGTGTGTGTATGTCATTGTGTGCATGATATACAAATTAGTGATCTGTGTCTAACTTTTGGGGTGTATAGTATATGTGCTTGAATTAGTGATAGATATGCATGTGCCTAGGCTGGTTTGGATGTGTATGTGCCTGAGCTGGTAGTGTGTGTGTGTGTGTGTGTGTGTGTGTGTGTGTGTGTGTGTGTGTATGCACCTAATTGATTTGTGTCTTTGTATATGTGAAATTGTGTCACACCCTTCTGTCTAACAGCTCAATATTGAGCTCCTGAGAGTTGGCCTGACCCCACAGGGCAACAATCCTACAGCATTGTCTGAGAGAAAAGGATATATTAATAATTTTGCCATGCCTATTGAGAAATCTGCTCTATGTATGTATTTCAGTACTTTTCTGTTACAGGTTTTTATAGAAAAAGTAGTCAATTTTAAGCATTTACTGACTTATTTAAAAGGTATTGTTGAATGCTATTTTTCTTTTAATTTTATATCAAAATATAAAACTTTTAATATATTATATTAAAATTCCAGACATTTTTGAGTGTAAATGTGTACTTTAAAATATAAAAATGTATATCATCTGTTGCTGGTTGTAGGTTTTAATTCTAAAATTCTAAAAAGCAACCTAATTTCAGGAAAGTCTTAGTCTTTGCATAAGTATGTGTATATATACATATATGTATATGTATATGTATCACAGAGCAAGGTCAGTCCT
The DNA here is from genome assembly GCF_000455745.1 of Alligator sinensis. Lineage (NCBI taxonomy): Eukaryota > Metazoa > Chordata > Crocodylia > Alligatoridae > Alligator > Alligator sinensis. The sequence goes on along the minus strand of NW_005842517.1, from coordinate 225,973 downwards.
GAAACATTTATTCTAAACACCAAGCTAAGTATGCATGCTATCCATGAGGACAGTCATATGGGTTACTGTGACTGTTCTGAAAGTTTGATTGCAGTCAAAATTCACCTCTCAATTTCACTAGATGGCACAACAGAGCAGTTTAGCTTTGGTTTAAGGAAACAACTTTTGTAATGGTTTATAATTGTTGTATTTGTAATTGAATGGTTTTATACTCTTATGTTAAGCTGATTTTTAAAAAGGCCTTTATTCCTTATGAGTAGAAATGTCTGCATTACTTGGTGAACATGTTGATTAGAGCATTTGTTATGTATTTCAAGGTATAGGGATGAAAGAAACACAACAGAAGCTAGGTGAGTGTTTGAAGTACAACTGTTCAGCAAGCAGTTAAAATCCTAAGACGATGTATCTAGAACAGGGGCGGGCAAAGTCTGGCCTGTCGGCCAGATTGGGTCTGTGACAGACTCCATTTACCAGCAGCCTCTGCCTGTGTCACTGCGGCCAGTTTCTATGGAGACCCCAGGAGTGTTGGTGCCCTGACAGCAGAGGACCAGGGTTTCCATGGAGAGCAGATCCAGGAGCACTGGTAGGGCACATGGCAGGGCATGGAGCTGGTGGGGATGTTGAAGAGGTAACAATGTGATCCAAAGCTGGGGTCCAGCTGAGATCTGCTGTCCGCACACACCGGGGAGGGGCATGCAATCAGTGGATTGCAGCTCTGCCCTGGCTCCAGACCACTGTCACTATGCAAGATCCCAGCCCCAAAGCAGGTTTCTGTCCTGCTGTGTGCCTGGCCAGCACTGCTGGGGCCAGTTTCCATGGAAACAAGCTGCAAAGATGCAGACAGGGGCTGCTGGGAAATGGAGTCTGGCTGCTATCAAGATCCTCCATTTTTCTCACTTCCTGATTTAGAAGGTTCAAAGTATTCAACATTAAGGTGTGATAAAAAATTGTAGGAGTTAGAAGCAGTAGGTGTCTAGAGCACAGGAGACTGGATCCATAGCTGCCTCAGCTGGTGGTGGCAGGAGGCTGAAGATTTTAGTGCTGGGAGATTCACAAAACTTCTAGAGACCTGGAAAATTCAAGATGCAGGGTCATGAAAGGCGCCAGATGTCCCAGTAAAAAGGGAAGCAAGTTATTTCTTTCAGAGGACCAGCATCAGCTTATCAGGGGAGTCTGGTTCTGTTGCTCTGAATTGGAACATACTCTGAATTGGTTCACTGGAGCAAATTAGCTTTACTCCAATGAACTGCTTCTGGGCTTTAGGGTAATAAGTGTTCATTTGTCAGAACTCAAGAGTCTAGAACTACTGGAAGTGGATGTGTGTCAACCAGCTGAATTTATGATATCTAAACAAGACTTGATATATTCCAAGATAAAGTTACCTTGATCTGAAGTTTCAGTCTTTTAATTGGTTATTTTTAATTTACACTGTTTCATAATAATACATTAAGGGGTTATGGTGTTCCTAGAAGCTAGTGCTGAGCACTTTGAAATATGACCCTGAGCTCTCTTGAAAATGTGGTCTTGAGCATGATCATTTTTATTTGCTTAATTTGTCTTAAACAGTGATATTGTCCACACTTAGATCCACTTAACTAGGATTTTAGGTCTGCACCGGGGCAAACTCAGTTACATCGGGTGGCCATTTTTAATATGATCTAACCTCTCCCTAACCTCCCTGAATGCCTGTACACAGCCATAGAAAAGTAAATCCCACTCTGAAGACAATCTAGTCAGTCTGCTGGTAGGAGAAAGGAGTTAGATGGGGAAATCTTACTGCTCCATACAACCAGCTGGTTCACTGCTAAAATAGACCCAAAGTGGAGCACAGAGCACATGACCTATTAGAATATACAAACTTGAAAAGTATATTTATTTTACATGGGTTTTACAATTTTCACTATGCCCTTTTAAAACTAGATTCTTTTATACAGCATAGCTAAGACAGTTTAACAATCGTATCAGTGATTTCCTCCTCTGATCAAATAGCCAACATGTGAACAACCAACAAAACCTACAGCAGAAGGATGGGGACCTTGCAGTTAACCTCTGCCTTGTGATTCAGGAGACATGGGTTCAGTTCCTGGCTTTGCCATTCTGTGTAAGTCATTAAAGCCATGGACATGTGAACAAGTTACCATGAGGTAGCAAGGATTTACAGCACATCCATCACTCTTTGGTAACAGCCTTAGTGTATGTTCTTATGGTGAATGCAGGCTGATGTGTGAAAGTTTAGCTGCTTGTCACTGAGGAGCAACCTATCATGGGTTACTTTTCATTTACTGCAGGCCAGGAGTTATCATGGAGCAGCTAACACTATAAAATCTCTGCCCATCGTTTGCCGTCTAGTAACATTTTCTTCTCTCCATCCCTGAGTCTCCGGGCATCCATTTCCCACTGTAAGGGTAATAAACATTCCTCTCTTCATGGGAAGCTGTGAGGACTTATTGAAGACTGTTTTGAGGTGTTACGGGAGACCAAGCCTTGGAGATGCCTCTCATAGAAAAGTAAATCCCGCTCTGAAGACAACCTAGTCAGTCTGGTGGTGTGGGAAAAGGGGTTACATGGGAAAATCTTATTGTTCCATACAACCAGCTGGTTCACTGATAAAACAGACTCAAAGTGGAGCAGAGAGACCATGGCCTACTAGAATATACAGCTTGAACAGTAGATTTTACACAGGTTTTACAGTTTTCACCATGCCCTTTTAAAACTAGAATCTTTTATACAGCATAGGTACGACAGTTTAGCAATCTGAAAGCAGCCAGCAACTGTCTGTCTTTGGAGCCAAGAGTAATGAGACCATCTTGGCTGTTTATCAAATTTCTGTCTAGAAAAGATAAACATACTTTTCTTTTTTTTTTAACTGTAATTTTATGTACTTTTTTCTTCTTTCTACCTGGAATCCCGCAGTTGAAAGACATGCAGTCAAGCCAGGTCTGTTATCTGATGTGGAACAATTGCAGAAAGAAGAGGATGAATTTTCTATATTAATACTTCAAAGGATCAGAAGGCCATAAAACTCAAAGCTATGGAGCCAATATCATAGCAAAATATAGTAAATATCAATTTCCATGCTTTTAACACACAGTGTTATAGATTATGCCAAAAATAACCAGTATAGTATCTCACATTTTACTTAAGGCACCCCCAGTAATATTAATCTAGGCCTATAAACTTTTTATGGCATGTTATCTACTCTTTTGGAAGGCCTTGTGCTGCAGACATTGTGGTATCGTGTAAGCAACATCCAAAAAGCAAAATCCCTCATTTATTAAGGCTATATAAAATTTATTGTCATTCTAAGCTATTTCCACTACAAAGAAAGAAAGTTTTGCATTTTTATTTATTTCTGTTCAGTCCATTTTTCATGTGATAGATTTGTCCTAGTTTCCCTCAAAGTGACTGGAACTTAGAGATGTTCTTTAGATTTTCTTTCCTGAAGTCTACACAGTCCTCCATAACAAGCAGATTCTGGTTCCTTGTTATCTTTGAAGTATTTTTCACACTTATTCCATTTTAATGAGCAGAACTAATGCAAATAACAGGGGATCAGGTTTGCAGGTTAGGCTGATAAAATGCTTGTGGAAGCCACACCTGAATAAATCATCAGGATGAATAATCTTTAACCTTGGGTTCAGGGTTTCCTCTGTGCTGTCCTTAGATATATATATTTTAGTGACTTTATGACCACAGGCAGAAGGTAAGGCAGGGTTGCACGTAAGAACAAGTTCAGAGAGGAATGAACTTTTGTAGGTAACAGCAGACTTTGTTGGATGACATGGTAGGTCATTTGGTGAAGTAGTTACCTAGAAAAGCACAAGCTCCTCTGAACTAGTCAGTCTCTAGCGTATCACCATGCCCTATCTCCTGCCTGACTGCAGACTAAACTGAATAACTCTCTCTCTGCTTCATAACCACAGAGCCAGATTTTAAAATGGTATTTGGACACTTAACCCCTATTGATTTCAATGCATGAATGTCAGACACCTAATACCTTTAAACATCTGCCTTACTGTAAAGTTACTGAGTATGCTCAGTGTATATTTAAACCTATCTAGGTTTATCTTAATCACCGTCTTTGAAAATTGTACTGCTGAGGCAAGAGGACAAAGAGGTGTCAGGTGCATTTACATTAATAAAATTTGGGTAAAGTTAGCTTGCTTTACCCCTTCTAAACTATTTATACTGCGTCTAAGTATCTTGGTAATAGGGGATCTTATAATGATTTGTAAAGAATAATAAATAAATGTAATCAATAAAAATCTAAAATCACTGAGTCAAATAACAGATAATACTGACTTATCTATTTTAATTCAAAATTCAGTCACTATCTATGGAAATGTGTGTGTCAGACCCTGCAATATAGCATTTCATGAATTTCAAATGCTAAATTTGACCCAGATTGGCACAGTGGGATATATCTCAGACAACAAAGAGGTAATATATGCACATAAATCCTGCCAGCTATTCTACACCTGACTATATTCCACTGAAATAAATTAAATGTGAGCCATTTTTCCTTCTAGTTGACTAACACTGTAAAAATATCATCTCTGAATGGCATGTGAGATTTTGAACATAGTCCTATTCTCCCCCATATGTGTATTCCTACACAAATGAGGGGAAATGCCTAGTGTCAACTAGAGGAGTTTCCTTCGACTTGTTTGGACCATATCCAGACCCACGTAGCAGCTCTTTTCTACTAATCTGTTGCTGTGAAGTTATCTTAACCGACAACAAAAGGGTTCCCCTACTTTAGGAATAGCAAGGCTGACAAGATTTGGGTATATATTATCCTCTCCTGGACACCACTTGAAGAGTATGCCAATGTTTCCCAGTTGACAGAAGTTTCTTGGAATCATTGAAGCAAGCTAGAACAGTGTCTAAGGTGCCCTTACCTTGCTCCTGGTACTCACCAAGACCATATGCTAAAGACTTTAAGGAGAGCTGATGCTACTCTTTTGCTTCCTAACCACTGCCCCTCCCATTGGTGTCTCAAGTTCCCTAATGTCCATTAATGCAAAGCTGGTGAAATACTGACTCAAAAGGAGATTGTCATCTCCTGAATCACTGCTTTCATTTCCTGCAGTATGACAGAATTCCTAAGAGACCTCCTGGCCCGACCAGCACCGATGTATTTAGCCTATGGGAAATGGTGAGATCATAGTACAATGTTTCTACAAGCCAGGAGGATATAGGGTTTTGAGTTTCAAATATTACAAAACTGAATGTTAATATTATTAATTTCAAATGATCTGAAACTTAGGACTTTTACTGTGCTATATAAAGAATAAAGACAAAAATATTCAGATTTTAACTCTACTACCCATCAGAAAATGTGTCAATTGGGATACAACACGGACAATCTGTTCAGTATAAACATCTTCTCTGAATGAGCCACAAGTGGAAATTTAAATACTGAACATGTATGCAGTTTTGTTCACCACATTTTGAAAAACCTTTCAGATATTAAACATCTATTTGAACTCTAAACAACAGAGTTAAAACAGATATTCTAGAGTCAGATGTTTTGTATTTATGATGATTTGCTACATATTGCAGCCAGAAAACTTGGTTCCAAGATTTTTGGACACAAGATTTACAAGAACAATTGCATATTGTGTCATCCATTATTTTGAGAGAAAGCACTGTGCTTCAGCTCTGCATATCTACTTAATTTGGTCTGCATGGAGAAATTTTTAGGTTTTGCGAGGCACAAGAAACAACTTCTAAAATAGGAGTAAAATACTACTGTATTTCTTTGTACAGAGAGGTACGATGCTTTTCTGAAAGAGTAACTGAAAATGAGATAAGAATCATTCATTTTTAGCTGCCCTTCTAATCCAAACAATCCCTTAGCTATGCTTTTATTCTAAGCAAAGGGAAAATCCATTTAACTGGCGTCATTTCCCCAACACTGCAGCTGTTTATTTATCATTCTTTTTCATTTGCAGGATTTATGGGACTTAAGTAATGGATGGTTCAGACACAGGATAGTTTTACAGGGAAGATACAGTTACAGGAGATGCTCTTGTTCTCATACAGTCCCATCTTGAATTGGATCCATTTTAACCACTAAAACTCTGGGCAATTCTACAACAGGTTTATGTACATAACTTGAGTTGGTTGGTTTCTCTTTCCAAGGTCACATGAGCTGCTGTAGTTAAATACCTGCTATCCACTTCTTTATGTGGGAGATTTTGATCCAGATGAGGAAGAGATGGCAGAAAGAGGGGAGAAGGGCAGGGTGGTTGCCAGGTTTCTCCCTTTGGGAGAAAGCTCTCTGTGTCCTATTGTCTGAAAAGCTGCTGTACCTAAATTGCACTGTGGGTTCTTGTGTTCATCGTTTGTCAATGTGGAGCTCCCAATTTACAAGTACATTCAACCAGCAGTGAGGAACTGGGATCTGCCTCAATCACATCAATCATCAATGGATTTGCAGAGGTATAAACTTACCAGTCTCATAATTAGAGCCCAGTGAACAATTCCAGGGGATTGAGGGGGCAGCATCCAGCTCAATCTCCTTCAGATTCATTGCTAGGAGAACAGTAGGGGAAAAGCAGTAAAACCTTATTTATTTATTTTTTCACCAATAAAGGATAATTTGCACAGAGCCCATAGTGGCTATGTAGAAGTCTCTCTCAGGAAGGAGCTCCAGAAAGCTTGTTTTTCATAGGTATGCAGCCCATGTGTGTGGGTCCATTAATGGATGCTCTTGAATATAGGAATAGGATGGACAAATGCCACAAGCAAGGGGGCAGAGGGACTTCAATTCTACTCGACCCTCACACAAGTTGTACAAGGGGCTCCTTACAGCATTTGACTCACAATGGACTGTGGCCCTAAGCAAACAGCTATGGATTTGACCCTAAATATATAAAATAAACTTCTCTCATAGGTAAGAGATTACTTTACACACTGTTTTGTACTATATAGTGTGGGATTGAATGATCTAAACTAATATTGGCAGAGCAGTTTTTCAATACAATGTTGCATCCTTTCACCCATATAAGAAAAGGCCTCATCAAATTTTTATATAGCCTTGGGATCTTGGTGATTAAAACAAGCCTTATACACTTTTGGAAGCATGTATGTGGCATCAAAGTGGGCCATCAGAAACTGCTTGTCCAGGGAAAAATAAGAGCGAAATGTAAGAGCCCAGAGAGTTTAATTAGTACTTAAGTGTATAACATTAATTTAATAAATATGTGATTTTGATTCTAGGGGCACAAAAGAAATTTCTTCCTTTCAAGGAATTCCAATATTGTGCAAGAAAAATCTATAGAAACCATTATAATCATTGACAACACCATTTAATTAGAAGTTTGATCTCTTAGAACTCACCATCTACATCCTGCATGGAAAAAAAAAGTATAATCTCTGTAGTAAACACGAAACAATCTCTCTTCTAAACTAAAAAAAATAAAAATAAAAATGTGTTCTGTTCATATAAAAACAAAAATTCATGAGAGCTAACAGCTTAATAAAAACCTTTAAAATATAGATTAAAATTCTGCACACAATTCGGAAGGAGCCATTATTATTAGTTCAACCTCCTGAACACCAAACACACCAAATAATCTTACCCATTTTCTACATCATGGTGATCATACCTTCTTAGTCACATTTTCATTCACACTATATCAAAATAAATATGAACAAGGATGATGAATTAGGAGTGCCAGGAACATTAATTCTGTCATTTCCTATTTCTGAGAGTTTGATTTTGCAAACTTAATGTTCTTTTAAAATGTTTTTGGATTTAAGATATAGTTTTGTTGTTCTCAGAACGCACCAGCTTATTCTGAGGATCTGACCCAGTCTACTGAAAGTCACTAGGAATATTTTCATTAACATAAAAGGACCACATGCTAAATTCCCTCTGGTAGGATCCTCATGGGTCTTGGATTGTAACTCTCCTTTTTGCTCAGTTCAGACACAGTTTGGCAACAACTGCTCTACTTTGAGTTTCCTGATGTTTTTCAGAGCTGCTGATCAAGACAGATCAGATAGATATCATATCCCTGATGTTCTGGTGGATCTAGAAATGATGGTATGTTGAAAACCCGGTGACTTTTTAGAAATACACTTAATGTAAAGGGTTGGGTGAGGTTTTATGATCCGTTTCACCCCAGTCCTAGAACTCCATCCAAAAAAGTGCTAAATGAAGTAGCTGAAGTCATTGCAGGACCGTGGGAGAACCTCTTTTTAGAATCTGTGGTGCTCAGGAGAGGTCCTAGAAGACTGGAAGAGTTGTGCCTATCTTCAAGAAGGGGAGGAGAGAGGACCCAGGGAACTACAGGCCAATCAGCCTGACCTCAATCCCAGGAAACATCTTTGAACATTTTCTCAGGGAGTCCATATGCAATAAGTTAGGAGAAGACAAAATTCTGAACAACAGTCAGCATGGTTTTGTCGTGGATAGGTCGTGTCTGACTAAACCCATCTCCTTCTATGACCAGGTTACTCAGTACCTGGATAAGGGAGATGAGGTCAATGTCATTTACTTGGACTTTAGGAAGGCCTTTGACTTGGTGTCCCATGAGGCTCTCAAGGTAAAACGAGGGGACTATGGGCTCAACAATTCAATGGTCAGATGTGTGGGAAACTGGCTGTGGGGTCAGACCCAGAGAGTACTAATAGATCTGTGTTGACCTGGTGGAAGGTAGCCAGTGGGGTCCCCCAGGGTTTGACACTTGGACCAGCGCTTTTCAACATTTTCATCAATGATCTGGATGTGGGGGTGAAAAGCACACTGGCAAAGTTCACCGATAACTGTGGGGAAGTGAGGCCACGCATCAGGGTAGGCTGATGATCTAGGTGGACCTAGACAGATTTAGTTAGATGGGTGGATCAGAACTAGATGCTGTTCAACAGTGAGAAGTGTAAAGTGCTCCATCGAGGGAGGAAATATCAGCAATAAACTTACAGGCCTGGTGGTGCTATGCTAGCTAGCACCATGTCTGAAAGGGGCCTGGGGGTCATAATTGACCATAAAATGAATATGAGCCACCAGTGATGCTACAGTTAGCAGGGCAAACAATACACCGCCATGCATCAATTGAAGCATCTCAAGCAAAACTAAAGAAGTTATTCTCCCACTCTACTCAGCATTGGTGAGGCTGCAGTTGGAGTACTGCGTCCAGTTCTAGACACCACACTTCAAGAAGGATGTGGAGAAGCTTGAGAGGGTCCAGAGAAGAGCCACTCATGTGATCAGAGGCCTGAAGAGCAAGCCATATGAGGCAAGGCTGACAGATATGAAACTGTTCAGCCTAGAAAAGAGAAGACTTTGGGGGAGATTTGGTGGCAGCTGACAAATATATCAGGGTGAGTATCAGGGGCTAGGCGAACAACTATTCACCAAAGTGCCCCAGGGGAAAACCAGGAGCAATGGTCATAAACTCCTAGAAGAAAGTTACAGACTGGATATAAGGAAAAACTTCTTTATGGTTTGTGTGACCAGACTGGAATAGACTCCCAGCAGGGGTGGTGCAGGCACCTACTCTGGAGATCTTCAAAAGGAGACTGGACGCACACCTTGCTAGGGTTATTTAACCCCAGCAGTCTTTCCTGTTCAGAGCAGAGGGGCTGGACCCGATGACCTCATGAGTTCCCTTCCAGCCTTAAACTTCTGTGAATCTGTTACTTGAAATAGTTCTTATCTGATTGTTAAATCACTTGGATGCCAATGTGCTCCAGGTGGTTCTAAGCTGCAGGGAACTGACATGTGTTTCATCACTGAGACGCACAGCATAAAGAGCTTACAAAATGGAAACACTAGAAAGTCTGCCCATTATAATTTGTTCAACAGGCAGAATGGGCAATGATAATTAAAGTGCACCACCACAACTTCAGTAATAGGCACCGAATCACTGAATAATAATAAATAAATAAATAAATAAATAAATAAATAAAAGAAAAACTACTGCCGATAGGTAAATAAATAATACCATCTGCTAAAAAGTGAGCTAGACTTCCTTATAAGTGCTCTGCCTAAACTTAAGCATGCTTGTCATAAGCATTAATACAGCTTATTAGCATATGTTTCTTTTATGACAGATTCATTTCATTTACAGAAAAGCCATGCTAGTAGATCATATTTGACTTGAGCTTAAAATATAAAACAATTCTGAATGAGATGGGGCAGAAGTCTTGAAAAAAATGTTAGTCATGGACTATATGGACTTGATGTGTTATTCCTCTGTATGGTACTAAAAATGCATGGCACCTATTCCAAAGCTCCACCTTTGATTTCTTTGCAAGGGGCTCTTTTACACAGTGTTGTTAAATCAGTTTTATTTAGTGGTTACAAGGTCAAGGTATTGAAAAAGGCTTAAACAAGTCAACATAAGTGAGTGGGAGTCTCATTACTTAGGATGAATTTGAGCTATGTGTACTAGGTATCCAATGACTAGACTAGTCTCTAAAGTTCAGTTTTGCTAGACTATACATTGAAAACCAACAACTAGACAAACAGAAGGCAGATTTACAGACATCATGGTAGACAGATAAGTGATAAGCATGACTTGTAGAACTTTTTGATAAAACCATGAAAAGGAGTTTGATGTGTACCTGAATCCTGCACAATATGAGCAAGAGAAAACAAAGAGCTGGAGGAGTGCTTGCTGAACTGTGTGGGGTAGTAGTAACTATACAGAGGTGTCTGGATTTGCTAGACAATCTACATCATATCTACCACACTGATACACTCATATACATGCAACTCATTTAAATGTATCACTCCAATAGAGAAAAAAATGTATGCATGTTACCAATAACTTATTTTTCAAGGATGAGAAATGCCCAGTGGAAATCTGCCTAAATGAGAAAGAGAAAACATGCATTTCAGATGGATGTTGGTGAGAAATTGTAATACATTTCTCAACGCACTGAAGTGGGTTGTCATTTTGAGCGTGCCCGTCTAGTTTTGCAAGTTAGGCATGTGGTTTACGGATGTGGATACAGTGATGTCCAGTTGCCCTAGTTCGAGGCAGTTTATCTCTGCCTCATGTTTCCATCCCAGGAGATATACCTACATCATCTTGTGGTTACAAGGAAGCTAAAATTTTCAGAAGTCAATCTCTCCTTTTTTCAGGTTTTTTGGGGGCTGGTTCTAATTGGAGCTTACAGTTGAACTGCTTGGAGGGTTCTGTTCTTTTCAGCAATAACATGGGGTGCCAAAACGTTAAGGACTGGCTCTATTTATAGACACTAGCACTGCATCCAGACAAGTGCAGCGTGTGGCGCCGCAGACCTGTTTGTAGTGCCACACGCTGCAGATTCAAGTGTTCTCTGTACTGTAATGTAGCAGCACACGGTTTTTTTTCTTGACCCTGGGAGATACCAGAGTCAAAAAAACCTGGGAAGGTGGGGGGGAAGTAGGTCGGCACACACAGCAGCAGTGCACACCACCCAAACCCAAAGCCTGGCTGGCTGGAGCCACACTCTGGCTGCCAGTCAGGCTTTGAACAGGAGAATCGCCATGGCTGCAGCTCCCAGAGGCCCCCAGCACCTCAGGTAAGGCTGCTAGGGCCAGCACAGTTGCTGGTTACCCACCTGGGGTAACCTGCCATGTGCCAGATGGCACGTGGCACAGGCATTCCCTGGGGACAAGTAGCAAGCGGCTTCTGGTCCCCGGAGAAACAAACGCCCATGCTCATACGGATGTGGCCTAGAAGGACATCATTCTGAAGCTCCAGGCCCAGGTAGGCAGACTTTGTTCCATCAGGGCCCATGAGCAGAAGATTGATGACTAGTACAGTCAGGCTCTTCTCCTGAAGAATGAAGAGCAAAGAGCACAGAAGCCCAACTGTGTGAAGATGGACAACTAGAAGATCAATTGGGGGATGCTTGGAAGACTATCATCTCAGGTCTCAAGACACAAAGTACCAGGGTCACTCCTCCCTTGGACCTGAGCAACAGGTATGCACCTCTCACACCACTAGCAGAGAGATCAGCAGAAGAACCGGCTCTGGATGAGGGGAGGCAGACAACCAACACCCAGGAAAAAGCTAAATGATTACTTTGTGTTGTTTTTTCACCAGCCCAAGGGAATCACCCTGCCTGACAGGACACAGGATTACCAGGGTAAGGGCAAGCATATGCCTACAATTGGTGAAGACCTTGTGAGGGAACACCTTGAGAGGCTGGACATCCAGAAGTCAGTAGGCCCGGATGGAATGCATCCAAGAGTGCCAAGAGAGCTGGCTGGCATCATAGCATAGCCAAAGATGAGGATATTTGAGAACTTGTGGTGCTTGAAAGAGATTCCTGAAGATTGAAAGAGGCCAATGTGGTGCCTGTTTTCAAGAAGGGAAGGATGAAGACCCAGGGAACTAAAAGCCAATCAGTTTGACCTCAATCCCTGGAAAGATCTTGGAAAAAATTATTAAAGAATCTATGAACAAGAGGCAAATGGAAGGCATCATGCTAAGAGATAGCCAACATGGCTTCATTACGGGTAGGTCGTGCCTGACCAACCTCATTTCCTTTTATGACCAGGTGATGCATCACCTGGAACAGGGGAGGAGAGGCTGATGTAATTTACTTGGATTTCAGAACAGCCTTTGACTTGGTCTTCCATGATATCCTTATGGTAAAATTTAGGAGCTGCGGCCCTGACACCCTTATGGTCTGATGGCTGGGGAACTGGCTCTGTGGTTGGACCCAGAGAGTGATTGTTGATGGAACTGAGTCAACATGGCACATGGTGACCAGTGGCACCCCCCAGGATTAAGTTCTCAGACGAGAAATATTTAATATATTCATAAACGATCTGGACTTGGGTGTTAGAAGCAGACTGGCTAAGTTCGCAGATGACACCAACTTATGGGGAAACGCGGTCACTTTAGAGGATATGTTGGGGATTCAGGCCAATCTGGACAGGCTTGCAAGGTGGGTGGATCAAAATCTGATGACCTTCAACATGGAGAAATGCAAGGTGCTCCACCTCAGGAGAAAGAACCCACATCATACCTATAGACTCGGCAGTGCTACCCTCACTAGCACCATGACTGAAAGACTTGGGGGTCATGATTGACCACAAATGAATATGAGACACCAATGCAATGTCACAGCTGGCAAAGCAAATAAAATCCTGACTTGCATCAACCGATATATTTCAAGCAAGATCCAAGATGTCATCCTCCCGCTTTACTCAGCTTTGGAGAGGCCGCAGCTGGAGTACTGTATTCAATTCTGGGCTCCACAATTTAAAAAGGACATGGACAAGCTTAAGAGAGTCCAGAGGAGAGTCACACGCATTATCAAAGGTCAAGAGAGTAGGCCTTATGAAGAAAGGCTGAGGTATGGGATTCCAGCCTTGAGAAATGTAGGCTCAGGGGGGACTTGGTGGCACCCTATAAGTACATAAGGGGTGTGCATCAGGAACTGGGAGAATGTCTGTTCACCAGGGCACCTCAAGGGAAGACGAGGTCAAACAGTCACAAACTGCTAGAAGACTGTTTAGACTGGACAGAAGAAAAAACTTCTTTACTGTCCATGTCTCCAGAGTCTGGAATAGACTCCACTCAGAAGTGGAGCAAGCACCTACTCTGGACACATTCAAGCAGTGTTTGGATTATTATCTTGCTGGGGTCATCTGGCTCCAGCTGACTTCCTGCCCTTTGGGCAGGGGGCTGGACCTGATGATCTCGTGAGGTCCCTTCTAGCCCTAGTGTGGTGACGACGTGCCTCCACAGGCACGAGAGGAGGTGAGGGAGGTCTGCGGGGCACACAAAACCCCGATGCAGAACCCTGGAGGGGGAGACTTACCCCCGGAAAACTCGGTGGGGCCGGAGCCAGAACCGCGACGGCGGCTGCAGCCACGGCTATAGCTGCGCGAGCCGCCATTACACTGATTATTGAAGCAACTGTTCCTGATGAGGGAAGCAGCTGAGCCAATCACAGCGGCCAACATGGCTGCTGCGGGAAAGTTTAAAAACCCCACCAACACCCACAGGGAGGAGGAGCAAGAGAGAGGGAGAGAAGGCAAGCAGCACACCTGCTGTTCAGACGCTCCTGCCGGGGAGAGGCATAAGATAGGCTGTCCCGTACTGGCGTGGGAGGCAGAGCAAGCCTTCAAGCCTCTGCCGGAGGCAAACAAGGGGAAAGCCCCGAGCTCT
>NW_005842517.1:207147-211830 GCF_000455745.1 Alligator sinensis | reverse complement strand
AAGCAGGGAGATACCTGTACTCCCCTGGGGAGACAGGGAGCAAGGGGAAAGCCGAAGCTTCTTGCGACTGCCAGCATTTCCCCTAGGGGAAATAAAGCGACGGAGGTGTGTAGAACCCCCCAGAAGGCATTGGGAAAGGGAAGGCAGCTCCGTGAGCCTCCCTGTCCCAGAAGAATACTACTTCTAAAAGAAGATAGGGCGAAAGGGCACAAAGAGGGCCAAGAAGGACCGAAAGATAGAGAGAGGAAAAGGGACGGGTGGGCTGAGCTGTACTGCCTAGCTTGAATCCCTTCATGCTTGAGTCCGACGACAGGACAAGCCAGCAGAGGAGTGAAGACTAACATCCTACCAGCCCAGGATCGGTTGGCGAGTGGACGGGGTGTAGGGGTGGTGGAGCCCCGTGGAACAATGCACATCATAACTGTGAGTACACCCATGTTGCGGGGGGGAACCCCTCTGAGAAGATCTCCACTAGGATGGTCCCGTAAGAGTTTATCAGCAAAGTTGTGGCAGGCGAGACGAGGGAAGGGGGTACCTTACCAGTGGGTGACTACATACGTAAGACCACCATCATCACACCTAGTGTCTATGAAATCTATGAAGCAAAATTCATTATAAGGATACCTCTTTCCTGATGAGCAGCACGCTATGTCCTCTTGTTTATGTCTTACCTCTTTCTCCTTTTACAATTCTTTAATTTTAGTACCCTAAATCTCTATTTGAGAGCCAGAGATTGGCCAAATGTTTTCAAGTTGTTTTACTGAATTGACTATATATTTTCAGATACACAGGATGTTATTTTTGCATCCTTTGCAATGCTTATCTTTGGCATTTTTTCCTACTAAATTTAAGATGGACTTTTTTTTGTTTTTGTTTAATTTGTACTCTTTTTGGCTTCAAACTGAACACCTCTTATAGTAAAAATGGCTCTTTTGTTTAAAGATCTATTTTTGGAGTTGAGGAGTTTGTTTAATTTCATAGAAACGATTTCTTTGCCATTTGCATCTCAGCCTTTTGGAGATGTGTAGTGTTTTTTGTTTTTCTTTTTCATAAAATCACCATCAGTTTTTAATATTTAAGTTATAAAGCTCTTTCCTTATCTAAGGCTGTCTTCTATCTTCCCCCTTGTAGACCATGATTTAGTTGGTCTTGTTTTCTGTTTAACTCAGAATCTCCTTAGGTTAAATGTTGAGACCTTTAGTGTTTTTTAGTTTAATAATTTTGATCAACTGGAAGACAATTTCCAGCTGTGATTTACATCCTTATAATTATACCCATAATTCTCAGAAACATTATTCATTAGTAGTTCATTTATGAATAAAAGTTCAAAGACCAATCCAGTACAGCTTAACTAGTTTATTGATTAGAACTGTAAAAAGTCCAATATTTTCCAATCCTGTTGCAGGCTGTAGTTTATTCCAAATAAAGCAAGCTTAGAATATAACTTTGCATGATCCTTTTTATAACTTATTTACAACATACAGTTCCACAGATATAGCTCATCCACATAGCTTATCTCCAATGGAGAAGTAACCAAGAGAACCACAATTTCAAGCATTGTTTAACATTCATTAAAGAGGAGGCATAAAAGTGCAAGATACACCTAATTCATATGAATTATAAATCATAAGGTTTAGGCAGATCCATAGCCTTACTAATAAGGAGTGTGAACAAGCAGTCATGGGATCTAGCTCAAGTTCAGGTGACTTAGTGTAAGCCACCTAAACCTGAGTTGGGATCTGTGCAAGTGTTTGCAGCTTGCTCGGACAAGGCGCGGGCAGCCAGAAGAAAGTGAGTCACAGGGGAGGGGCTGGCAGGTCCACAGGGTGCTGATGGGTAATTTGGGGTGGCAGAGGGGTGCCTTTTTCCAGCCCTGGGGCTGTGCTGTGAACATGTGCATATATGTTCACTAGGCTGGGTTAACCCTCATTCGGTCATACTGATCTAAAGTTCATTCATGTCTGACAGGAACTAACTTTAGATGTGGCACACCATTTTTAGGGGGCCACAAGCCCTGCAAACTCTTGCATACCTAGGCATTTGTATCGCCATATGCTTGGAGTTTGATTAACTATTTAGCATAGAAGAATTTTATGATTTTAAAAAGCATATGATCAAAATAGGTATCAAAATATTAACACAGGAAAAACAAGGAAGGATGGTGTTGTTACTGAGCAGGTATTTTTCATGTGTCAAACAGTATTTATCTGCAAAATTACCTCTGAGTAAAGCCTAACAGACTAATCCAAGTGATCACTTCTGGGCCCTTGTTGAATGGTAATAAAATACAGGATTTCTCTCTATGGAGATGAAGAGTGCTTATGCCAAAACTGTAATTCTACATCTTGTGATATCTATAGAATCCCCTTCATTTAATAATAGTTTTCTTCACACAGTGAGGACTGCTTTTTGTAAGCTAGGAAAGAGCTCTATTCTTCATTTGTTCTTATTTGGATGATTCAGTTACTGTTAATAAGAATCATGCACTTACATTTTCAAGTGTAGACCTATTGTATTATAAATCCATGCTGAGTAACTGATAGAAAAATCCAGCATGATTAGTTGCATATGGAGGAAAAAATGCATGTAGGATTTTAACTAGATTAAGCCACTGTGATTATATTATCCAGCTCCTCAGGGGACTGCATATAGGCAACTTACACATTTTAAAAATTAGTTTAATGTTCTTTAAGTGTGGGATTGTTTAAATTGATTGTTTAATCCTATTCGCCTGAAGCACTTGACTTTATTCTCATCATATAGGAGATTAATGTCTGCCTCCTGTAACAAAGTAATACTTTGCCTCTCATGTACCAGGTACAGCTTTAGTTAAAGATTCAAGGGGTAGGCTCCATCTTTAGATGGACTGAAGTATGGGCCATTCAGTGCAAATGGAATCTACTTTAGGTCTCCAGTGCAGAAGTGCAGTGAGGAGCCACTGGCTGGCTGCAGATTAAATATGACCTTCATAATGCTGTGTGGAAAACACTAGTGAGATTACAAGGCAATTAGTTTTGCATACCTAGTGTTCTAGTTCTTCCCTTTGGAGCAGGGGGGTGAAAACAATGCTGACCACCCAGCTCTGTTTTATGGTTTGAATGCCCATTCCGAGATGTCAAAATCTTGGTATGTCTGTATGGCTAGGGGCAGGCATGACACACAAACCAGTTTAAGTGATCAGAACCTGGTTTAAATCTGTAACATAACAGATGTTCAATGCATATAAACCAGTTTGAAAATGGCTGAAACTGGTTTGAGATAAACCTGACTGAATGTAGTATCAGACTTAACTGATTTGGTTCAAACTGATTTATGCAGTGTCTGTCCCAGACCACTTGCTGGTTTAAGTTAAATCAGACTCTCACAGCATCCCAGCATGCTCTCTGGGCTAGGCGGGGCGCTCTGCTCCACAGCAGGGCTGGTCCCTGCCCTCTGTTCCCTAGCCAGTGCTCCAGCAGACTTGCAGGCACAGCAGGGTCTGCTGGCTTCCCCCGCCCCCTCACCACTTGCTGCTTAAGCTGGGATCCTCTCCTTCTCTCTGCCACAGCATAGGCCATAGCCAGCATGTGGTATGCTAGCTAATGCTGTGCTCCAACAGAGACTGCCGACACAGCAGGGTCTGCCTCGCTTCCCCCTGCCCTCCTCCTCCCCCCTCCATCACTGGTTGAGCAGGAAATCCCCCCCCACCCATCTCAGACAGCACAGACCTCAGCCCTATGGACCCTAGGCATGAGGTATGCTAGCTAATGCTGAGAGGTGTCTGTGTGCGTCTCTCTCCAATTTCACTGGGGCAGGCAGACAACAGTGACTGTTTAGAGCTGTTTGGAGCTAAAGCAACAGGTCAGTGGATCAGCTGTTTAAGAAGTTTGAAGTAATAGGGAGAGGCCATTGTTTTGCTAATCAGGTGATAAAGACTGTTATTCCTATCAGCCCTCAGCTGGCTTGCTTGCCTCTCAGTTTGCTGCAGACAGTATGAAAAAGCAGGGAGGGAGATTGAAAAGCTCCATATCATCAACAGATGCATGCACTGCACCCCCTGCCCCTTGCCTTAGAGTGCTAGCCCAGGGCTGGGGTCCTGTTGGGACCTGGCCACTCCCCCCTCAGCTCAGCTCCCTGCAGAAGGGAAGGGAGGGCTGCTCTAGCGCCTCCCCCCTCCGGCTTCTAACCTGAGCCACTGCAGGCATGTGCCTGTATTTCCTCAGTCCAGAGAGAATGTCTGTCCAGTTTCAGACCAGTTCAGCCTAGTCAGTTGAGATTCACTTGTAAAGATTGAATTAATTTAGGCTTTTTGACTGTCTGTCCCTCACCTCTATTGCTGTGTGTGAACGGCTTGATTGGTGACTGTGCAAATAGCTGCATATAAGCATTACATTAAGTTCCTCAAGAAAAACCCTCTTCTGTTAAAGAGTAGCATTGATTTTTGATATGTTAACACCTTGTTTACATGTCCCTAGCTTTTAAAAACATGTTGTTTCATACCTTGGCTTAAAAAGCCCCATATAAATAAAAATAAGCATGTCTGTGATGCCTAAGTCTTTTAGGAAATTCCAAATCCACACCAAGCTAAACAAAGCAGCACTGCCAGGATATTAAAAAAGGAGGCCTTGAGCCAATTAGTCATCTGTGTTTTGATTTAGTTTGTTTAGAATGTTTGTATTAAAGTCAAATTTGCCCAGTTACTAC
>NW_005842517.1:183323-207116 GCF_000455745.1 Alligator sinensis | reverse complement strand
CACATCGAACCTCTCGTGGTATAGTGTAACAAGTCTTCAGAAAAATGTTATTATTTTGGCTCAGTATCAGAAAAGTGATAGCATTTAATGAACAAGCTAATATTAAGCATCAGAATGAGCATGGTCTTAATGGCTGTGTGTAGACAAAACGAGGGGCACGATACTTTAAAGTGTGTTAACTGCTTTTGCACTGCTTTAATGGTGTTGGTTTTTGCATGTGTCGGCAGTGTATTGCAAAGTAATTCCAGCCCCTGTAGCAAATCAGCAGCATAATGCACCTTAAATGACTTTGCTGCCCTACAGATATGGAGCAAAGCACCGAGCTCCGTGCAGCTCAGGGGTTCTGCAGGAAGCCCGTGCAGGCAGCCTGGCAGCAGCCCGGGAAGGCCGGCTCCACCCAAGGAAAAAGAAATATCTTTTTTCTTTTTCTTTTCCTGGAGTCTGCCTGTCTGAGCTGTGTGAGGGCCCAGTGGCTCTGTGGCTGTGGTGCCCCCTGGGACTGCCCAAGCTGGGTGCCTGTGGGTGGGTCCCACACCTTGGGAGGGGAGGGAGGACCACTGCTGCTGCACAGGGAAACACCAGCCCCTGGTACCCCACAGCTCAGACACTGCTCCACCTGCCAGAAGCTCACCCTTCCTTCCCCACTGCTGGAGAGGCAGGTAAGTGGCTGTGTGTATGACACAGGGGTTTAATGGGCCCTAAATTGAAGCAGTGTTTTTAAAAACCCACTGTTTCAATTTAGGGCCCCCATTTCACGTGCCCAATGTTGCTATATGACTGATTAGAAGGAAGTAATGCTGTAGTAGTAGTTGTACTGAAAGATAGAATTAAAGAGCACATTTATGCTTCATTAGGTGTTACCAGTCTAGAAAGTTGAATGATGACAGATCTAACTTTACAGCCTCTTGCTTGGAGTCTTAATGGCACTGTATGAGAGATTAAGAGTTGGCAGCTGGTTTTTTTGTTTGCATTTTGTCTCATTCCATATTTTTCACCTCTCTCAGCTATGGGTGGTCTCACTAAGTATGACAAATATACATGTTACATGACACTCTTTATTCTGTTTGAAGAATTAAGACAAGATTATGCATTCTGAGTTCCAGGATCATGAAGAAGGTACTTGTCCATGGCTAAAAATGTGATTTTAGAACATCAAATGACATTGGCATACTACTATTTCCTCAGGCTTATTGTTGCCTTCAAAAAATTAATCATATCCCTAGAACTTCAAAATTAAGATTTGTAAGATGCTTAGTCACGACTACAGTGGACACTCTATGAAGGAAGAAACAAAATTAAAATTGAATTTCACCTTTCATCAGCTCAGGTTGTGGTCATAAGCCAACACTTTCCTGCTTACATTCTATGCAGTTTCCTAGGGCACGTACGTTTTTTTGCAGGACAGGAGAGATTTTGATTTAAGATGCTGAGGGACTGATACTCACTTCATTTAAATATGACATAGCTCACATATTCTGTACTGTTGTATATCTCCATCATAAAATGCATTTCCATTCATCAGCCTATATGAGGAACTAGAAAAGGAAAAACACCTTTCCAAAGGAAGTCAGATATTTAATCAAGGATTTCAATGGCAGGTATAAAAATTAAAAGAGAGGCAAACACATTCAAGGAGAGGAGAGACATTTTAGGCCAGATCCTATTCTAGGTACTGTGTGCTAGTGTGATTCTATTCCACCCCATTCAAATCCCTGAAAAACAGATGGATAGTCCCACCTCCTCACTGCTTTTTGTGACTTGTATTAAGTGATGAGTCACAAACAGTAGGTGCATTAACAATTTTTTTCCAGGAACTTCAGCAGAGTGGGATATGATTACACTTAGGCACCTAATAGGTAGTATAGGCCCTTGATCTTTTGGTTTTGAAATCTCTAATATTTTTGCCCCCCAAAATCCTTCACAGAAAGATTGAGGCTTCTGTTAAATCCCTCCTTGAACTGTGTGCGCCTCTGACACTAGTCAGAGCCTCAGACACTAGTCTTCCATTTGTAGAAGTAGTACCATTATACATTTAAAAACTAAGGACCAGACTCTGGAGCTGTTACTCATGTCAAGTTGATAGCACCCAATGTCATGACTAGTTCTATTGATTTCAGTGGTTTTACTAGGGAAATAAGATATTAGTCAATAGACTGTAAAAATCTGGTTAAAAAATTGTTTTGCTATGCAAAGATAGTGGTAAATGTTTGCCAGTCCACGACACAGGATTAAAGGCCTTTTTGGACAGGAACTACTGTTGTCCACTCCAGCACTTCTAACAAATCCTGAGATAAAATTTGTGATTCATTGCTGATATCATATCAGCCCTACAGATGTTGGTTAGTAAAATATACCAGAGGAATTTTGAGGAAATCATCACGGGGGAATTCCTACAATACTTACTCTAGTAATTACAGTATTACTGATGGAGTAATTATTTTTAAAAGCAAGATAAATCAGCTGCTCTTGACAAGTAACCAGCTCTTAAATCACAGTCTTCTTAATACTCTAACCTGAGAGAAAATAATTCTAATATGGAAAGGCACTAGAAATAATTTAATTTTCTTCTTCTTTTTCTCTTTGCTTATTTAATCAAAAATAAAACAAGACAAAGCAAACAAAAAGAAACCCCACACAAACGAAAAACAAAACCCTGCATGATTATCAGGATTAAAGACAAACAAAACTATGCTTTTAACTACCATTGAAAACCTTGAAAGTGTTTTCTTGCTCAAAAATTAAATTACTTGGTTCAGTCTCCTGGAATCAGATTAATATCTTTCACTTTTGAAATGTTGTACTGACAAAGGATATTCTCTAGGGTTAATCATCCTAATTTATTTTTCTCTGTTCAGAAAAAAAATGATTGGGGGATGGAGGGAAGGATGTATGAGAATGAGGTATTCTTCAAACTCCTGACCCCACTGAAGTCAATGGGAGTCTTGTCATTGACTTTAACACCTCCAGGATTTCACTCATTATGCCTTGTGATTATACTGTTGTAGCCAGTGGGCCTGGTAGTATAATCTAGACTCCCTTATTCTAGTCTCTTGCATATATGATTTAAGTGGGACTTGGGAGCCTCCAAATTAATTTACACCTCTTACATGTTCTTCTCATCCCTCATCATATAAAATACACTTGTGCCCAGTCCTTATCTTATGGCTCACATACAGAGCCAGACTTAGGGGAAATGGTGCCCTGGGTGAATTTCTATTTTGGGCCCCCCTCCCAAGTCAGCAGTGCTGCAGTAGGTAGGAGCAAGGCAGGTGGACTGAAGCAGGTGCCACCCCACGTGCCCGTGCTTAAGCCAGCTCTTCCTGAACGGTGGCTGGAGGCAGCGGGTGGGCTGGGCTAGTCAATGCTCCTCCTGCCTGGGGCGGGGGATTAGCTGGGGTGGAGGGGGCAGGAGGAGAGAGTGCTGCTGTGAGCATGGACTGCTTATGTATGTGCGCACATGTGTGTGTGTGTGTTTGGCACCTCCTGACCACAGGATCCTGGGCAGTTGCCCATATCACCCACTCCTAAGGCTTGCTCTGCTCAAATAGGTATATGTCTAAGTGTAGGAGAATCATATTTAATGCTATGGAGCCCCAACTGATACCTCCTTATGCATCATCTGCATCAGGCACACAGTCTATGCATGCTTTAAAAAGGAAGCATGAATTTCTTTTGGTAAAAAATTTCAATAAGAAATCTTTTGTTTTCTTTCACTGTATAATTTACAGCTCCATGGTCAGTTCTCTATCCTTAAATAAGCTTCTGTGGCTAAAGATGCTTGCATTCTTTGCAGAAGACAGACACAATAATTGGCTTTCAGTCAGAAGTGATCCTAGGCTCGCTCAGAAATGTCCTCTCTTTTGTATCCCATCTGTATTAACATGGCAAACATGCAGTCTCTGGGGAAAATTCCTTGGATTTGGACAAAGTTTTTTAGAAAGATCTCTCTCCATTTGAGGCTTGATTTCAATCTCATTCTCACTAGCTGAAATGTGGAGGACGTCCATGGAAGTCACACATCAGGAGAGGAGAATCAAGTGAAGGGAAAAAAGCAATTTAAAACAGAGCCTGTGGTCTCATGGTTAAACAAAAAAATGGAAGAGCCTGTTGAAACTTTTGAAGGGAAAGTACCGGTTGTCTTGATATAAAAAGTGGAAAACTTTACACCTGTGTTAGTATTTACTTTAAAAAGCACCCTTGTTGTAGAAAATAGGATAAATTAATTCTGGGCCTTAAACTATTTTAGGATCTTATAAGAATGTAATTCATAGAAAAATAGGGCTGTAAGGGACCTCCGGACATTGCCTAGTCCAACTTCCTGCTCAGGGCAGGCTCACCCTTGTCTAAACAATTCAAGGCATGGGTTTCTCTAACCTGCTCTCCAAGGCAGGAGGTTCCACTGCTTCCAAGGAAGATAATATTTTCCAGTGTTTAATCACCCTCATAAGTTTTTCTTAATATCCAACCCAAATTTTCTTCGTTACAATTTAAGGCTGTTACTTCTTGTCTGGTTTTCTGTGGTTTCAGAGAATCGTCTATCACCATCCTGTGTATAGCCACCCTTCCGGTATTTAAAAACTGTTACAAAATCCCTCCTCAGTCTTCTCTTCTATAGACTAAATAGTCTCAGCTCTTCCAACCTTTTCTCATAAGTCACATCTCCTAGACATCTAATTGTTTTTGTTGCTTTCAACTGCAATCTTTCGAATCTTTCTAATATTTCATGAAGTGTGGTGCCCAAAACTGGACAAGGTACTCAAGATGAGGCCTCACCAGTGCAGAATAGCAGCAGAAAATTACTTCCTTTGACTTACAGGAAACACTCCAGTATGCTATTGGCATTTTATTTTATTTTTTTGCAACAAGAGTGCATTGTTGACTCATACTTAACTTAGTCTGCTGCAACCATTGCAACCATCAGGTCTTTTTTTTTGCAGCAGTGAAACCTAGCTAATTGTTCCCCAGTTTGTATTTGTGCATGTGATTGTTTTATCCTAAGTGCTGCACTTTGCACTGCCCAAAATCTCATGTTTCATGGATGTGAGGATGTGCATTTAGTTATTCTTGGGAGTGATCTTAGAAACTGAAATGATGTCTTTAGTGTTAGCATACAGGGACTTTCATGTCTAAGTAAGTGTCAGGTGTTAGTCTGGGAGTTAGAAATCAGAATCTCAAAAGAAAAAGAAAAGAAAAAAAAGAAAAAAGTTCATCTACTATAGTTGATATTTTTGTTGTTACATTCAGCTAGAGAAAAAGAGCAGGTGCAGTTACATGCTTTGTGTTGAGATGGGGAAATGTGTTGTTATCCCTCATGATATGCCACCTGGATAAGGGAGATGAGGTTGATGTCATTTAATTGGATTTCAAAAAAGCCTTTGACTTGGTCTCCCACAATGTACTCATGGTAAAATTGGGGAACTGCGGCCTTGATAACCCAATGGTCCAGTGGCTAGGAAACTGGTTCCAAGGCAGGACTCAGAGAGTAATAATAGATAGGACTGAGTCAACATGGCACTTGGTGACCGGTGGCATCCTTCAGGGTTCAGTACTCGAAGTGGTGCTTTAACATTCATTAATGATTTGGAGTTGCATGTTAGAAGTGGACTGGCAAAGTTCACAGATGACACCAAATTATAGGGAACTGTGGTCACACTAGGGGATAGGCTGGGGATACAGCCCCGTAAGGTGGATCAAAACCTTATAAGGTTCAACACTGAGAAGTGTAAGGTGCTCCACCTGGAGAGAAACAACCCACAACATGCTTACAGGCTCGGCAGGGCTACACTTACTAGCACCACAACAGAAAGAGACCTGGGGGTCTTGATAGACCATACAATGAACATGAGCCACCAATGCGATGCAAAGCAAATAAAACACTGGCATGCATCTACTGATGCATCTCAAACAAGACTAAGGATGTCATCCGCTCACTTTACTCAGCTTTGGTGAGGCTGCAGTTGGAGTACTGCATCCAGTTGTGGGCACCACACTTCAGGAAGGATGTGGAAAAGCTTGAGAGAGTCCATAGGAGGGTTACACGTATGTTTAGCGGCATGGAGAGTAGGCCATATGATGAGAGGCTGAGAGACTTGGGTCTGTTCAGCCTGGAGAAGAGAAGACTCAGAGGGGACTTGTGGGCCCCAGTATATTTATAGGCTGCTACCATTAGGGACCGGAAGAATGTCTGTTCACCACGGCTCCCCAGGGGAAGACTAGGACTAACTGGCATAAATTGCTAGAAGACTGCTTTAGATTAGACATAAGGAAAAACTTCTTTACAACTCGAGTGTCCAGGGTCTGGAATAGACTTGCCCCAAAGGTGATACAATCACCTGCTCTGGATATCTTCAAAAAACTAGGATGCTCACCTTGCTGGGGTCATCTGACCCCAGCAGGCTTTCTTGCCCAAAACGCAAAGGGGCTGGACCTGATGATCAAGAGGTCCCTTCCAGATCCTAACATCTATGAATCTACAGAGCTATGATTTATTGGTGAAAAGTCTAAATAATGTAATCAGAATTTATTGAGATTGAAGTTGAACAACATTGAGGGCAGGCAATTTTCTTTTTTTTTTTTTTTTTTAATGAAAATATGTTCTGGGTTACTTAAGGGTAAGACAATTTTTTTCATTATGATAAAGCCAAGAAATATTTGGCATCTAAAGAAGAACAGGAAAAGGATTTTTTTTAAAACAGAAACAAAATTAAAACCTCAGAGTTTTAATCATATTATTGTTGCTCTGTATTGGGGTTAAAAATTATTCTTATACTATGTTGTGATGTATACATACATCAGTGGTATTGGATAGTAACATACCACCATCTGGTAAAATGTACCTTCTATTTCTCAGAAGTCGTAATGGATTACAAATATCATTGTCTTTATACTTGTACTTAATTCTTTCCCATTTCCTTCCTTTTAGCAAACAGCATACTATATAGGTGTTTCATAAGAGTTGTCTTTGAGGTGCCTCCTGCTCCTATTCATCTCTACTGGCTGAATGCTCTGGCCATGCTCTCTCTCATGATGGAATTCTGTAGGTTGGATTCTCTGGCCAGATTGTTACTCTCACGATGTTCTGCCACCAGGGACTGCTCAGATGCAGCTAGGAAGAAACATGTCAGGTCCATACTTACATGTGCTATTTCATTTGTGCATTGGAGGGGAAGGAGTAAATAATATTCTTGGGAGCTATAGAAAAGTAGAGCTGGAAGTGGAGCTGTTCTAGAAATCAGTTCTTGAACAATTTTAGAAAAATGAAAATGTAAGCATTGCAACTTCCAACAAGCTTCCTAGCTACGTAAAATATTGTCAAATGGTTTTTTTTTTCATTGAAAACATTATTGATTTCCTTTGACAACTTAGATTTTGACAGCTGTCAGCCCTGAAAATTGGAAAGATTTTAAAATCAGTGGTAGCTGGACCATTACAGTTTCTTCTATAAAGAGAAGTGTTTGCTTTTAGAATGTTGCTTCAGGCCTTGATCTACATCAAGCCTATACTGTACTGTATATAAGAACTGTTGTAAGCCATTGAAAAGATATATTCCAGTAAAGGCAACAAGCATATTATTGTATATTTCATTCTGGGAGGGAAAAATAATTGAGATAGAATAAGCATAGTTCTAACTGAATATATCAAAACCAGATTTGGACCCTCATTCAAATACCAAATAATCT
This sequence comes from Alligator sinensis, assembly GCF_000455745.1. Lineage (NCBI taxonomy): Eukaryota > Metazoa > Chordata > Crocodylia > Alligatoridae > Alligator > Alligator sinensis. Next base: position 199,437 of record NW_005842517.1, on the reverse strand, counting down.
ATACTCTAGGACTATCTGCTTTAGTGTTTTGCTTTGGTAGTCTCTATATCCAAAATACAGATTTCCGTTTTTTGCTCGAGGCTGAATCCCTTATATGTGGACGTAAATGCTGCTGTTTTGAGACAAGTTATTACTAAGGCTTTTTCAATAGCAGTTTGGGGTAGGATGACCATGACAAGGACTATGGAAATACTTAAGAGGGAGCAAGAGATTTGTTGTAGTACTGCATGTTCTGAAAAGGCAGCTGCTCCTTGTCTGCAACTCTCTCCCTGCCCCCACTTTCCTTTGTTTGCAAAGGAGATATGCACCCAGTAGGGGTGTGCAAAATGGGCCATATTTGATTTGGATTCGGATTCGGCCTGAATCAGGGACGATGATTCGATTTGTTGATTTGGATCACTGTCCCCGATTCGATTCGGCTGAATCTGAATCTGAAGATTCGATGCCGATTTGGAGAATCAGCGATTCAGCCATAGACACAGCTTTAAGTGTTTTTTCTACGTACCTCAAGGTACCAGATGCAGCTCGTGAACGTTGCGATGCTGGGGCAGATAGAGCATTCCACACAAGTGGGTGGGGGGGGCAGGGGTCCTCCATGTGCTTGGCGGCAAACCTAGAAGTATACCAGAAGTACTTCTGGTCCACTTCTGGGTCTGCTGGGGAGCATGCTGGACCCCCACCCTGCACCCCCCTGGCTCAGCGATTGGCCATGGGGGGACCCCAGGTGCCCCCCCATGGCCCAGGAAGCACCAGTCACCAAGCCAAGGGGACATGGGATGGGGGAGGGCAGGCCCTGTGTGCTCTCCAGCAGACCCTGAAGTGGACCAGAAGTCCTTGTGGTCCGCTGCTGAGCGCACTGGGGAGCCCCCCACGCTCCTGTGGGATGCTCCATCTGCCCCAGCATCTCAGCAGGCACCAGCTGCCTGATACCTTGAGGTGTGTATAAAAAACATTTAAAGCTGTGTCTATGTCTAAATCGCTGAATCTTTCCAAATTTTTCTGAATCGATTTAGAGGGTTCCAATTCAATTCAGAGAGATTAAAGAGTCTCCTGATTTCATTCAGATTTGGAGATTCAGCCACTGAATTAGGCTGAATCCACTCTGAATCAAATCAAGGACTGAAGTTTTGCACAGCCCTGGTGCCCAGTACTGCCTTAATTTTACCTGTTGAGAAAGTCGAGAAAGTCTTATATTTGTTGGTAGGGCATCAAAGTCCCTGTCTAATGATTCATTATTTAGGAATCAAGGCTACGTTATCACCTTACATAATCAGGCCTTCATACTGGATTTTACAGCTAAGTACAATCTTTTCCTCCAAACCACATCAAAGCAGACATAAATATTAACTACATTAGTACACTCAAAATGTCCTTTCCAGTGTTCAGTAGAATGCACGCTGAGTCCCCATGTTTGAACAGACTATTATGATAATCATATTTATGAGAGAAAACACTTTTGGTTCATCATCCCCCAGTGCTATTCTTAGTCCAAGCTACCCCTCTATGTCTAGCAAAGGAGAATGATATCAACAAAATGAGAGGCGGGTTGTCTACATTGACTCCATTCCCTTGAGTGCTTTAGAACAGTGTTTCTCAACCCATGGGTCGTGACCCAAAACTGGGATGCAAGAATACATGAAAGGGTAACAGAGAGACTTAAAAAATGGATCAACAAACTTTAAAAATGGATTCTCCTTTAAAGGAGAAAAACCATGGGAAACTGTGGCTTTTCCGTTGCAGACTGGTAGAGTTCCAGCCTGCGAAGGGCTGCTTGGGGGCTTCCCACCCCATACGCCCCCCTCCCTGTCCCACACAGTGTGGGGGGTTGGGGGTGGGAGTGGGGGGCACTGGCCATTGATGTTTACAATGGAGTCCTGATACAAAAGAGGTTGAAAACCACTGCTTTAGAGTATAAAGCATGAATGTTACATGCCTCCAAAGTCTGGGAGGGCATGGCAACCACCCATAGATGGTGGCAGCGGTGGCAGGGGCATGGTGGTGGCGAGCAGGGCTCCCACAGGCGGCTGCAGCTGTGTTGGCGGCAGGGGGTGGTGGTAAATGCCAACCATCAATTGGTGACCACTGGTGGCGGCTAGCGGTGATCAGCAACCACCCGCAGACATCCGTGCACCGGGGGGGAGTGGTGAGTGGCAACTGCCAGCGAGCACCGCTGGCAGCATCGCCCAATCTCAGGGGGTGCACGTGCACACGTGTGCACCCCCTATGCATCACCAATGGTATAAAGTGAGCAGGGCTGGCTCCTGTACCCTGGCTGCCCTAGGGTGCTGGTCGGAGGAGGGCAGGAGTAAGAAAGATACAAAAGGTCAAGACGGAGCACAACTCCTGGGTACCAATTTACCTGAGTGAGAGTGGAAAACAAATTGTGTGTAGAATACAAAACAATAATAAGTATGATAAGAAAGGTGTTTGCCAGTAAACAACACATGATTGTAGCAGCATTAAGATCAGGAAAGCCCAGAAACAACTGACAACTCTAGCAGTAGGAATACAATTCTGCTATGACAATAGTTGCTGTACTCTATAGTAATGGTTACTCTGGGGTCCCTGGGGCCTTCTGGTGTTGTAGCTGACGAGCTACATGGTTTCTGAATGTAATATTTTGTTGTTATTCCCATATGGATGGGCTGATAGACAGGCTGACAGAATTTTCCTGGAGGGCAAAAACTTCAGTGAGACCATAGCACCAGGACTACAAGATTGATCTTGCAAGGTGCTGAGCACTCCTTCCACTGAAGTTGGTAGGGATGGTGGATACTCCGCACCATCTAGCCCAGCACTTCTGCAGGATGAGAATCAAGCAGAGAACTGAAGTAGAAACAAAACTGGATGTTTTCTGGATGTTCACCAAAAATTAATCTAGTCTGCTTGGTTAAAATGAACTAAAGCTGTGAATGTACTTAGTCTTCCTCTTATTTCATGTATTTTTATTGGCTCCTGGAGTGTTTACATGTTTCACAAAGCGCCCTCAACTCCACTGGGCACAGCAGCTGGAGCGGCCGAGGAAGGAATCTAGCTGAGCCACTCAGAATTTCTCTTTGGGGCTCCCAGGTAATATTCACTGACACAGCAGTTTCGTCACTTTGAAGAACCGTTGCCCACCAATTCTGCTGATGCTAAGTGGGAGGCAGACCAATGGCCCAACCCTCATCCTGCTCTTTTCTTCTCCATTTTGGATACCAAGAGCTTACAGAGGACTGCTGGAAGTAAGAGGGGGTATGTATGTAATGGGATTTCAGCTAGCTCATGTGCCTACACACGGAGGGGCAAGGGGAGCTCCTAGTTACTCTTCTGGCCAGAGGCTGGGGCCAGAATTTTGTTTTATAGTGCTGATTATTCAACCTATTGTGCTACCTTTTAAAATAACTGGTTTCTATTGTTGCTCTCATTTAGACTTGGCTATTAATCTTACTGCTTCCTCAACTGTGATGTTTGCTTTTTATCCCCTGACCTCTTTTGGTACAATGAGTCTTAAATTTTAAAGGGACTTGTCTGAATATCTTGTTCGTGTTGGTAGGTCTGATAGTGTTCTTAGAATTTATTTGTACAAAAGATTAGTAGCAAAGCATGCTGAAGAGCAATGGTAAGTCAAACATAGAACTAACTTCTCTGTTAAGTGCCATAACAAGTGACAGAGCAAATCCATTGCAATTCATTATTCATTTCAGAAATGTTTGTTTCAACAAGGAAAATTAGTGCAGTTTTTAATGATCTGGAATGTAGCGCTTCAAAAAAATTATACTGCCTGAAGACAGCAATTCAGCTTCTAGGATCTCAACAATATGCTAGCAATATGAAAAAATGCTCTCATCAAGGGGTGAAGATCCCAGCTTTGGTAGTGCCGAATTTATGAGCATGTCTCAGAGGCAACAAAGTTTTTTTTTTTTTCAGTGCAGATGATCAGTCAAAAGCAAACTTTCAGCTTGCACCTCAGGGAGAGGGAAGGAGGTAATACTGCGGTTGAGGCCAGCTTTTGTTGGCCTTTCTTGTGATCATGGGGTTTCAATAAACACAGGCATATGTGGTAGAGAACAGCACACTTTAATTATGGGGCAGTATGCAACTGTGCAGATCCTGTCTGGCTCTGACTGACTCCCATTTTGCAGTTTTTTAAATCCAAGTAAGGGAGTCTCTCTAAAACTACAGCCTCTGTCACCACAACCTCCACTGGTGCAAGTGCAAAATTGTGCATGAATGAGTCTGAGCCTTCCTTGTACAGGAGAAAACACAGACATAGGAAACTAGAGACAGAGAACAGGGATCAGTTCTTCAAATACTGAGTAAGTTATTCTAGTTAGTGAGTTGGTTTTGACACATGACTAAATTATGGTGATAGTGATAGGGCATTACAACAGTAATACCCAGGTATGAGAGGGTAGCAGATCCCATGAGACAATCAAAAATTAATTTTTACTCTATTATTGAGTCCTGGGAAACGCGCCCCCCCCCCCCCATCTCTTCATTAAATACTCAGAAGAAAACGACTTTTAAAAAGTAGCTGATGGCTGTGATGCTGAGGCCTTTTGGAGAATTTCCCTGTATAAACAGGGATTTGTCCCTTCTTCTGTAACTTCCTACTATGTCTTGCTCCTTCCTTTGATGCTACAAATAATACAATGGGTATTTCATATTGGACAATATGTAAATTCTCACAAATTACATATATGGTAGGAAACAGAAATTAAGCAAAATCACTGATTTAGTTTGTGAAAATCCATATTAGTGTTTTACTACATTGCCAGTCTTTATATTACACAGAGCAACCTTTGTGTGTTTAGTGGAGGGAATAATGGTGTGAAGTACTGAATGAAATTTTGTTCTCTCTTAAAACTCAAAAGTTTTTTTAAGGTTTCCTTTGTGAATAGGATCATCCCCTTAACTTGTCATGATCTGCAACTGTTTTTTATTCTCTTTCATTTCTCTGGATTTCTAAATTTGCCCTATTTTTCCCCATTGTGCTAGTAGATCACAGAGACTGAATAAATGCTACACTTTCCCTAACACCCACTAGTATGTGGCTGTACAGTTACCTTGAAATCATTGCATTCTATATTTTAAAATGGAAAATCATCCTTGATTAAATCTACACTACATCGACTAGAACTTTGTACTATCAATAATGACTCTGGCCCAAAGTTCTTCCCTTTCTTTGACAAATATTTTTAATTAAATTATACAGCAGTATGTATTGGTTCTTAAGCCTTCTTTTTAAAATCAAAGACTTATAATGAAAATCTCTTCATTAAATAAAGAGATGCAAGCTTTAGATGTTTTTTGTCTTTTCATATTGCTCACATATTGAACAAAACAGAGAAAGGTGACCTTGATACCTGAGCCTCTTCAGGACAGGTGCACAGTAATAACATCTCATGTCCTGCTCTTTCCACAGAAAACATGAGGAAAATAATGAGAAGTAAATGATAGAAAGAGTGAAAGAGGGCAAATAATTTTATAAGAAAGAAAAGAAAGTGAGGCTGTAGAGAAAAAAAAAGTTAAGGGAAAAACATTTACAGACTGCCAGAATCATAAACAAATAGAAGCATTTTGGGGCGAATTTATTAAATGAACTTTGTCAGACAAACTATTCTTTTTTGTATAGCATTTTAATTAAGTGATGATAAGACTACAGTTATGTCACACCTGGAATTGAGTAAAGCTTCAATCCAGTTTCTTGTGAAGACTTATTTGAGAAAAGTTGAATTTGGTTAGGATGGGAATATTGGTACAGAGACTGAACACTGTCTGCTAAGGCTAACAGTATGTAGCCACATATAGGGAAGTAGCCAGTGTGGTGCCATAGAAATTTATTTTATTCAGTAGTTTTATTCGTGGCCTATAGAGTATGTTAAAGTATTAGATAATGGCAAATTGAGAAGTCTCTCAGGGAAGAAAGATCAGGGCTAGTGAGTATATGAAGATGACCAGACTTTCAACAAGGCTGGGAAGAATTTTTTCAGTTCTATTGAAGAAACTATTGGAAGTCAACAAAACCAAATATAGAGAGGGTTATGGGAAAATACAGACCTGAGAGGGCTGAGCACGAACTGATGCGACTGAGGGATTGTTTCATACTTATTGCCATAACATTATCTAAAAAGTTTCCTAAAAAGGAGACATTTGTGTTTATTATACTATTAACATTCAGAAGGTAACACATGCAGCCTAACAATCTGTTAGTGAAATTCGTCTCAGTAGCAGGCAACCAGTTTCTGTTTCAAGGGCCTGTACTTGGTCTCCATATGGGCTGAATTTCCCCCTCTGATTGTGAGTCACTAAGATGGGGGAGACAAAAAAAGGGGGGGGGGAGGGGAGGTAGGGCAGGAGAAGAGATCACCTGACTTTATCAACTATTCCAAATACATTTAAAAATTAGAAAATAAAAAGTAAAAAAATGGAGGACAGCTTTGAAGTAGAAGACCTTTTTTCAGTTTGCACTTACATTTTTTTAAATATCATCATCAAAAGTATTTCTTTCCATTATTTATATATTTAAAAAAATGTAAAGTCTGGCATCTTTTTAAAGGCATATTTTCTATGTTGTTTCCTGTAGATACATCTGCAGTTAATAGAAACCAAAACTTCACAGCAGTCTGGGTCTCTTTAAAGAAAGAATTAAAAGGAGCAGAAAAAATGAGATTAAAAACATAGCATAGAGCATTAAGCTTTTTATATTACAACTTCATAATAGAGGTCTTTGCTGCTCTTATGGAGTTCATAAGCATGATATGAAAGTGTAATAATATGGTGCAGTACTAAGTACAAAGTGAATGTGCTGTCTTTTTTTCAAGCGGAGACCACTCTTCTAACCTGGGACCAATTACAGCACAAAGGCTCTCCAGACTGAAGTACATATATATATAAGTGTGTGTAGACCCTGAAGAAAGAATTTCTCTCTTAAAGGGGGACCAATTATATGACCTTTGTATTTTGAAGATCCATCTGGAGAATTTTAATCACTCAGACAGCATGAATGATTCAAGTCAACTCTGCTTACAATCAATCACAATGTATAAGCAGGTTTATCATCAGTTCAAACTGGCTTAAAAGGTACCCTGATAGAAGTAATAATACATGCACTTAATATACCATAATCTACCACTTAATATATCATAATCTATGTAATAGTAGGCAGAACCATAGGAGAAGCTGGGATCCAGAATCCCCGAGCAGGAACTGGTGCATCGGGGTGGAGGGTGGCTGAACATTGGGACTGGGCCTGCACAAAGACGATCCTGTGACCTCTGCAGCTTGGCTGCTGCGGGCAGGTACCTGGGCCATGTGCACCTGGGTTTCTTGATCCACAGCTACAGGGGTCTTGGAGAACTAGGGCCAGGGGAGGGGGGCCACCGAGCATCCAAGCTGGGGCAAGCAGGCGGGTGCCTCTGGAAACTTCAGCCTTGGGGCATGTCCAGCTGCCCCAGTGTTCCAGGTGGGAACACTGGAAATTTCAAGACCATAGCATGGGGTATCTGCTGGAAACCTCCAGAAAGTTCAAGACTGGGTGGGGGGTGGCCTGGCCAGTAGAGTCCCAGTTACTCTGGAGCAGGGGCCACACTCAGCTGGAATGAGAGGGAATACTCCAGTCCATTTAGTACTAGTCTCTTGATCATCACAGGATCTGGGAGCAGAGTTGCACATGCAGCTGGATCTGATCTTTCTTGACATCTTCTTTACAATTGTTGGGAGCACGGAGCATGGTGCGCAGGAGCAGGGGGAAAACTCCAATACTATGGATGTTGCCTGGACCCTGACCCCATCCCTCCACTATGTGGGAATCCCCTGTCCCTGCCCCCATCCTCAACCCTGCAGACTGCCTCTGAACACGTGGTCCCTGGGATGCTGTTCCCAACACAGCTGTTACAGGTGATTCACTCCCACTCCATCACGTCCTTGCTGCCCCCTTTTAGTCACACAAAGCACACCCCAGCCCCCTGCTACTGCTGCAGCATGACCCACAGCACCCATGACCCACCTTCCTTCACCCCAGTCCTGGTGAAGATGCTGGCACCAATCGAGGAGGCCCTCCTACCTGGGATGGCACAGCTCTTACCCCACTCCATGCAGCCATGACAGGGACCCAGGCACCGGGGGAAATGGGAAGCCCCTGGCGGAAAAGGGGGGGGGTGAGGAAGGGAAGCAGGTGGGCTGTGCCCACAACCAGCAGAGTGGGCAGGTAGTGGCACAATGAGACCCTCACCAGCCCAAGCTACTATAGGCCATCCCCATAGTCACAGCTCTTTCCCAGGCCATCGTGGCTGAGAAGCCGAGAAGCAGGGTGCATGGTTCACAGATGCAGGGGTATTGGGGGTGGGGGGGGGAGAGGGAGGGCAGTGAATTGTCCCACCCTAACTGCTCAAAGCGCAGGGACCCAGCACACCATTTGCTCAAGAGGTTTCTGTCTTTAGGCACTAGGCAGACCAGTCACTCTTAACCTTCCTTCCACACACCTGAGGCACTAAGCTCACCCTACCTTCCCTGACCTTGGGAACAGTCTGTGAGAAAATAAATCTGCCTTACACATACCTCCCTGCCCTCTCTCAGGGCCTTGCTCACCTACTGAGAGAATCTGAGCTTCCTCCCAGCCAATCAGGGGTGGCCCAGGTGCTTGGCTGCACTTGGCAGTCTCCGACACCCTGGGGATCATACAGGGGATGCTCGGGGGTATACAGGGGTACCCTCTACCTGTAGGGCCAGTGAAAGCTGCCTGTGTGCAACCCCCTGCCCCCAAAGGGTGAACATGTATACTGTTCACTCCTAATCTAAACTAGGCTTAGAGAAAACCATGCAACTTGGATCAATTCCTCCCCTGGTTCTTTGAACATCTGTATATGGTCTATGCCCAGTGCCTTCTGTAGGAGATGGTCCCCAAGAAGGTCTTGAGTCCTGGAAGGGTGTCACATGTTTTAATGGCATGGCTTTAAGACTGGTGATAACGCTCAAGCTCAAGTATTATTTCTGGCTCCAATGTAATGATCTGTCACCTCCGGACAGACACCTTGTCCATTGCGGCGATTATTGACACAAGTGTTCACCTCCTGAGGACCCAGAGGACTGATTCTGCTATGTACTTAATGCCATCTGAGGATAGCCCTGCTGCCCATTGCCCTCAGTAGTAATATTTGGTCTCTTCGTGGTGGAAGCAGGAGTGGGAGTGTTCACTCTTCAGCTCCCTGTGCTGGGACCAGGAGGACTGGTGCATGGGCTCTGTGTCAGTGGCAGGGCCTCTGAGGAGCCATTGGAAGAAAGGACCTGGAACATCCTTGGCCCCAGTATAGGAAATGGTGTCTCTGGGCATGTGACTTCCCCCCAGATTTAGAGGGCATAAGGTCTGTCAGAAAACAGGTGCTCGTCTCAGGGCCACCTGTGAGGTTGAAAGTATGGCATCGGGGTCTTGTGCCTGGATCACCATGGTGTCAGTGCTGTCCCCTGGGTTTTGCCCCTTGGTGCCCATGGCTCTGGCACCCTGGAAAAGGTTGACAGAGCTGTAATCCAGCTCCAGATGCACCTGTGCCCCTGGGGAACAACATCAGCACCCCTGCTTCCCCCATGTCCCTAGGGAGCTGCACCCAGTCCTCCCATTTCCCCAGAGCCCTCCTTCAGTGCCTGACACTGGGAGCCTCATGCAAGTTTTTGGCTTAGGAGCATCTATAGAAATAATAAAATAATATTGTAAAATAGAAAACCAGACACTTGGCGAGTTTTAGATACGTTAAGGTCTTGATTCCAAAGTTAAACCCCATTGTTTAATGAAAATAGATGTGACTGGAGTTGTCATCTAGCAACTTTAAACCTGTAAATCTGCTAACCACATAGGGAAGCATGATCATCAGGTTGAAGAGACTCTTAAGACCTTATAAAAAATGTCTGTCTGTCTGTCTGTCCGTCATCCTTCATGTTTTTATAGGCAATTGGAATAAAGTTCTTTCAACAGCTATAGTAAATGCTTCGGAATAAGCTTTTATTTCTCTCATTAATCAGTTAAGATAGTTTTTAAATGGGAATCAGCAGGGAGCCATATGTTCAGAGATGTTCTTAACAGGCAGCTCAGCCTAATGGAATTGAATCCACTCTTCAGGAGGTTAATTTTTCCCCACAATGTGGCAATCCAGCTTAAATTTTCTAGAGTGTTGGGTAGACCACTCGATCTGTGACAGATCTAGAAAGTATTTGGAAATCCCAAAAGCTGTGCCAGCAGATGCAAAGTGAGGTAGGAGACCCGATTTTACACCCCCTCTAACTGTCCCATTTCTCTCTCTCTTTTTTTTTTTTTTTGACTAATTGCTGAAACAATCTGAGGGGGTGGGAATAATGGGAGAGGTGGATGATCAGAGAACAAAGATAATTGTTGTAAAGCTTAAATGACTGTTGCAGATGCGGAATCTATTATTTCAGAACAGTCTTTCCTTTGTTCTCTTATTCTGTACACGGCAAATATGTAGTTTGACCCGCCTTTCTCTTTTGGGAGGCACAATTGGCTCTTTTAAGCCAGGTACTCAACTCTTCAGTTCACTCACCAGAATAATATGGAACTTTGCCTTTGCCATGTCCGTCTGTGAAGTTGTGATCCTGTGAGGTGCCAAGAACTCTGATCATTTTATCATTTGAAAGAAATTATACAGGCAGCTCCTATGTCAAACCCTCTGTGCATGACAATTGTATGTGCTTCTAATCCAGAGAAGGCTTTGAAAAACTGCTAGCAAAGGATCTGCAGAAATTTCTTTGAGACGCAAATATTCTGCATTTATTTTTAAGCTTCTCCATTTTTAAAGACTAGTTCATAGCATAAAGTCCAAGAAGTGGCATCTTTCAAACAAATAACCTCAATTCAAGTAACATCTAAAGGGATAAAGGAATGGCTGACACCTAGTTTTTACTTGCATCATGGGAAATATAGTCTGGCTCAGAAACTCAACCCACAGAAGCAAACAGGGGCACAAAACATTCAAATGATAACTTCCATGAGGCATTGCAAGAGTTCAGGCGGATATATATCTTGATGCCAAACAGTTTAATTTCAAGACTATTTGATTTTTCTAATAGAAAGTACTTTTTTAAAACAGAAAACCAGCAAATTTTCACCTGAGAAAAATTTTAAATTTGTGAAAACCACTTTTTCCAGCTGGAAGACAGTGTTTGCAGAAAATTCCTCAATCAGCTTTAGTGTTATCCAAAATATATTTATTTATTTGTTAATGACAGTGAGAAATTAATGATGCTAGCTAGATTTTGGACTCTCAAATCTCATCCCATTACAGTAATTTGAAATTTTGAACCCTTTTTGGCAGCTGAGACTGAGGAAAAAGTCTAAAATAGTATGCACATTATACTTTATCTTTTGGTTCTCAAGCTACTGATTGGAGCCCTACAACCCGTTTACTCTTCCAACTTATTTAAAAAAGAATGGGTACCCAGCTAGATTGAGGCTAAATGTATAGAGAGACCTGAGGTGGCCTCCATATAGAAAAGGTCATATTATCTGAAAAAGTAAGAATAATTGGTCTAAGGAAACGCAGGGAATTCACATTCCTTACAGTTGGAGTATGAATTACAACTTCTAAGTTGGTGGTACATAATATGTTTGCTTCAGTTACATGAGAAAGCTTGATATTATACCTGTTTGTGAATTTGGGAGATAAAACATATTTCTGAGTTAATTCTGGTAAGTGTTATGAAGGGATATATGCTTTATTTGCCAACCAGATCTTTTTACTGGGTACTTAGATATGAAATCCATAATAATATCCAACTGCCAGAATTCAAATTAAACATGAGATTAATCCACATGGCACATACACTCATGCACAGAGATACAGCAGTCATGTAATAATGCATTTTATTATTAGCCTATTCAGAACTTATTAGAAAAACAACAGTCTAACTTCAAACAGACATCAAACATGGACGATGTCTTAACTACCTCTCTCTGCTCATAGCTGTACTAACTATTCACTTAGGAACACTGTCTCACATTTGAAATTAAAAATTTGGGGTGCTGTACTGCATGTAATCCCTAAGAATGATCTTTTCCTAGGGCAGGGGGGCATACCTTTTTTATTTGTCTCACTGTCAGGTTTAAAAAAAAAACAACTTTGCTTTAATCTAGTTTGCTTTACTATAGAACACAAGTTTAAACTTCACTTTGTGATACCTTAATCAAGCCTGTAACTTTGAGTTAAGGTATCTATTAATTTAGAAAAGACATCCAATCTTGATCTAAAAACTTTAAGTGATGAAGAATCTACCTTCACTCTTAAATTACCTGCCTTGTTAAAATTTGGTTTGATTGTGTCTACTCTCAGGCTCAGGCCATTAACATTTACTATGTTCTTTTTCACTAAATTAAAGAGCCCTCTTCTCTTGGAAATATACGGCCAATGTCAGTACTTATTAGAGGCACTGATCAAGTCCTTTCATATCTTAGAAAAGCTTAAATAGATCAATCATCTTTGCTCTCTCAGTAAGGCAAATTTTCTCGGTTTGGAATCTTTCCTGTAGTTTTGTTCTGAAGCCTTTCCAATTTGTCAACAGTAGTTAAATGCATTGTGATTGCAAATGTGAGCATTTCAGCCCAGTTACATTAAAGTGATTTTTCATTTTCTTTCATATTTCAAAATAAAGTCTTGGTCATCACCCTGAAACATTTTTGGAAAAAATACTTGCCTTGAGTATTACATCCCGCTATAGCTAGCAGTTACCTGACTAGTTAAAGCAGAATGTAAACAGCAACATTCACTTTTACTGTAGACGACATTCAGAGATATATTTTTCTTGTACTGTGTATCATAATGCAAATACAACATTCAGAACACAAGGGGAAAAGGTAGTGAAGTTAAAAACAGATGCAAGAACATGGTGCTGGAAAATGGATGCCGACCTTTATCAGAGTTTGTACAGAAAACTAGAGAAACAGTAAAAGGCTGAAGCTTTCTAAAACCTCAATTTATTTTTATAGCACTCATTAAAATAATGGCTCTGTCTCAAAGAAAATGTGGAAATGTGTCTTTTACAGAGAGAAACCATTTATATGGAGCCAGAGCTTCTATGGAATAAAGGTAATTCACTTGCTGTGACTTCCCAATTACATTCTATGGAAATTAGCAATGAAAGATATTTATGTTCCAGCTCCTGTTATTCTCCCTCTCACAACAGGGCTTGGACCCACTCCAGCTGCTTTTGGAGTCACAAGATTGAATCCTTGGCTGCTGTTCTGGTTGCTTTCGGATACCGTAGTTGTGCAAGACGGCCAAGAAAGGCAAGTGAAGACAGCTTCTGACATGGCAGAAGCTTTGGATCATGCCAATGGAAGGCTCCATTCCACTTTCCAGATGCTAGATTACATCTAAAGGGCACCTCAGAAGGAAACTTCTCCTGTCCGACTGCCTCAAGTGTAAACTGTGTGTATCCAAGGATCGAGCACAAAGAATTTTGTCAACATTTTGTACAGAAGCAAGACAGATCCCTCCTTTTCAGATAAGCCTGTGCATCCTGCATGAAATAAGGATTTTCACTGCTTTGGATCTACATAAATATAACGTTGTGTGTGATGCACATTTGTGACTAATCAGTTTTAAACAGCATGCCCTGTATGCTCAGATGTCTCAGCAGTGGTGGTTCTCAGCATGAACTATGCTGCAGGCTGGGTAATTGAACATGTAGATTTCTTGGAAGTGCTTTCATTATTAATTATAATTGACATCCATGTACATTTTTATTTTAAATTGATCCAAGACATTTGGGAGAACTTCAATAAAACGTGTGATGTGTTTAAAAAAAAGAAAAGTTACTGTCAAGCCATAGAGACATGAATACAACAAGTCTTATTTCTGCCTGTGTTACCAATGACACTGCAGAATTCTCTGCACGGATCTAGAGTTACAATGTGATGTGAGTTACTCTATATCTGTCATTTCTTCTGCAAAATTATCTTTATCATTAGCAATAAGATACTCCTCACCCCTTCCTGACATCCACTGAATTTTTCAGGATCTATGGCCCCAATCCTGCCAATATTAAAGCAAATTTGTAGTTTTGGGCATATAAAGTTGGCTGCTGTGCTAAAAGATTGGTGCTGGAAGGTATTATTCTCTTTTTTATTTATTTCCTTTTACAATACATTTAATTTGACTAGAAAATTGATGTATTGAATTCTTTATCGCAACTGGTTGTGGTTATCATGTTCCTCCTGTTCTTATGTTAGTGGCAAAAGTACTTGCTTGGGTCCTTTTCATTATAGTCTCCAGCTGCTTGTATTTACTAGTCTGCATAGCCTTGCTCATTCGGGAGGATATTGGTTGAACGGAGGTTGGTAGTAGGCTTTATGCCAGAAATGTTTGAAAAACCAGTCCTGTCTGCAGTTCCCCCACTCCCTGCCAGCTGCGCAGAATTGCACAAAATAGACCATTTCCTATAAGAAAAGGTATAATAAGGGAGAAGGGACAGCTGGCCTGAAACCCCTCCAGAGTTAGCAAGCTGCCCTGGGCTGACTACTGCTTCTATTATCCACCTTTCCTTCTCCCACACTAGCAATGGGCTGTGATGAGAGCACCAGGGCTCAGACTAGACACCACTCAGGCCACTTGAATGGAGAGAGGGGGACCTGGCTGACCTGCAGCCCCTCCAGAGTCTGTCCCCCTTCAGCGGTGGTGACAAAAGTGGGGGTTTCCTTATATTCCTATTATCTTTCTTTTCAACTAAATGCTGTGCTTGCTCATGGGAGAGGGAGGATTTCTGGGTTCGGGGGAACAGCCAGATCCCCTCTGTGAAGCAGGGGAAGGAAAGAGGAAGGATTGTGAGAGATACTGAGTCGGATGCAAGGGGCTCCCCTTGGTGAAACACAGGCAAGTGGGAGTAGGAAGAGGTTTTCTACACCTAGAAGTGAGCGGAGATTGGGAGGCATGGTGGAGATATGCTGGAGGCCTGCATGATGAGCAGGGAAGTGAGAGCGGGGGGCCAGAGCTTGCTCTGGACGGCAAGCGGAGTTTTTAAGTTCTGAGGTGTTGTTTGGGGCGTCTTGGGGGTCATTTGGTCTTTTATTGTAAATCACCCAAACTGCCTTAGGAATGGTGGCTTTTAAAGCTAATGCATAAATACGTAATATAATGACGATTATAAGATTTAAAAAAATGCAGCAAAACGCATCCTTGAGGGAAACGATAACACAAAATAACATTTATCAATCCAACCCCCCCATATTATAATGTAATAATTTCTTAAAACAACACGGCTTACCTAGCTGTTATGAGACTACAGCCAGTTACTGTTATCTTTTGTGTTGCTGCCTAAACTAAAACATATGGCCAGATTCTGATTTCTTTTACATGGTCTAACCCCACTGCCTTTAATAGAACATCAGTACTTTTGATTTACAGTGATGGGAGATCACAATCACATGTCTAAGAATGGGCTAGCACATACAGAATTTGATATCTGTCTACACATGAATTATCCATTTTAAAATCTTGTGGAATATCATTGATTTTCTCTTCCTCTTCCCCCCAGGACTTAATAACCATGCAATACCTTATCTTTCAGAAGTCATAGGCTTCTGCTGGTAGATCCAACTCAGTGGATCTATTCAGAAAAGACCATTTGAGGAGTGGCTGTGTGACACAAAAATATGAACTTTCACAGGCACTGATAGCAATTCAGTAAGAGAGGAAAAAATGCTCTCTTAATGTCAAGCTATTTGGGACCTCTCTCATTTATATGCAGCTGAATGCCATGATAAAAAGCTGGATTCTCTGCAGTTGTTGCTTCAATTTGTTATTTGACTAAATGGAAATAAGTCAGTATAAAGGGGAAATAATCTATACTGAAGCTGAAGAAACTAATGTATACTGACCCCTCTCGTATGTCAGCATTAGGTACCTTTTGTGACCCTGATCTATGCCAAATGACTAAGGCCATGGAAGAAAGATGAATTACATTCATAAGCAGCCCTGTGTGTCACTCCTTTTATTTAAAAAGGCATCTCCAAGAATTATTGCAGTCTCAGTTTTAATGCATTCGCTTCCTCTGCTTTTACAGAAAGAGGTCTAAATATCCAATTAGAACAATTCTTGCCATCCAGCTCAGGAGGCTATTCCTCAGAAATGTC
>NW_005842517.1:177317-183292 GCF_000455745.1 Alligator sinensis | reverse complement strand
AAAGAGTTACACATCATCATTATCTGTTCGTTCTCCCAGGACCAAAACAAATCCCTGACCCCATTTTAAAAACTCTCATTAGTAGTACTTCTAAAAAGCCCTGTCACAGCCTACTCTGAGTGTGGACAGTGAAAAGCATCTGTATCCATATCTTAGAGGAAGAGGAGAAGTGCCCTGTTAAACTAAAACTGTCCCCGAGGTTCTGGATACCAAGTTTCCTAAACAAGATACCTCTTCCTGATGCTGGCCAAAGGTCTAATGAGTTATTTGGTATCTAAAATGGTAGTGATCCAGCACAGTCTTTTCACAAATGTATGCTCTCACTAAGCTAGCTGGGTTTTTTTTCTGTGAAAGCTGTAATTTATTTAGGCATTAGTCCTTTCCCAATATAAAACCTAACCCCAAGAAATTGAAGCTTTTTAGCCACCACCTTTTCTCCCTAGCGTTCTGATCCCTAGCAACAGGTCTGGCTTCAATCAGCAACCTTTATACCCTCTCTCTTTTAGCAAATACAGTCCACCTGCGTGCTCTCAGCCTCCCACACTCCATGTTCTATTGCTGGATATGCTCCTTAATAGCCTGATTCACAGGCAGAGCCAACTACCATTTATTTAATTAGCCATTTAAGAACCTAAACCTTTCAGCAACCCCATTTAATACCATAGTAATATTACTGGGATACTAAACAAATTCCATGGTCCTCTGTATTAAATAAATAAGTGAATATTATACTGAAATTATGGAGAAAACCAGAGTGGGCCAGGTTTATTTTGAGGGCAACTCTGCTAAATTTGCATCAATTAAGGTAAATAGCCTCATTCCAGCTAACCAGACTAAAGGCTTTTTAAAGACAGGATGAACCATTCAAACTATGCCTAAGTCCTACTCAGGGTAGGTAGTTTTGCTAAATAAGAGTTTATTTATTAATGCATACCACAACTGGTATTTCAGTGATAAAAGGAAGACCAAGTTAATTATGTAAGTTGTCCATTGAAGCAGGTAAGCTCACTCCCAGAGGTAAACACAAAGTTGATGCCAACAGAAGGGGGACTTTGGACAAGCTGGAGGTTCATGGCAGCACCTGCCAGTTCATAAATTGTAGGTGCATGATGAAAAATCATACAGAGAAGTGACTGCAACCAGATGACACCATTTAAACTGCTGTCAACACATTTCCATCATCACTGTTGCTGCTGTCTGGGTAATATTAATGATCTCTTTGCCATCCAAGGTTTCAGAGCCAGGTGTGAAATGCACACGGTCCCTGTTGTGAGATTAGTAGTTTCTTTAAATAACACTCAGTACCTTCTATAAGCTCTTATCATTGGCATAGTCCATTGGATGAATTCACATGGCAAATCCATGGCAGAGACAGAAATAAAGCTCAGGTCTACCATTTCATAGCCTTTTGTTCTCTTTGCTGTACTCTGCTGTTATTTAAAATGAATAGGGCAATAAACAAGGGGAAAAATTGCTCAATGAAGAAAAAGAAACTTAGAGGACAGAGTTTCCTTACCCATCAAATCCTATGGGGAACACAGTGCCATTATTTCTGTGCTTAAAGTTAAGCATGTTTAAGTCTTAGCAAGATCAGGACCTGTATTATTTACAGAAGCATATCAGAGCCCCTGTCCTCAATGACTAATATCATAAACATGCAACTTTCTGTGTAGTATGGGCCCAAAG
This sequence comes from Alligator sinensis, assembly GCF_000455745.1. Lineage (NCBI taxonomy): Eukaryota > Metazoa > Chordata > Crocodylia > Alligatoridae > Alligator > Alligator sinensis. Next base: position 181,606 of record NW_005842517.1, on the reverse strand, counting down.
CATTAGACAGCAGAATGAAAGAGACTCTCAGATTGGGACACTCAGCAGAGATCTGGCTGTCATAACAAAGCTGCTCCAGTGGAAAACTATTATATAGTGTGTTTTTTTTATTGAGGCCAGGGCCTTATCAATTAAGTACTTGAAAACTCACAGGAATTAAAAACCAAACACTACAAAACTAGAAAATCAAGGAGCTATATAAAACTATTGCACTTGCAGTGAGATGCAAGTCCTTGAAAAAGGACTTAGGAACCTGAAATGGGAATTCTAAATTGGGTAGAAGAGAGGTGCCTAAGTCCAAACTGTGATCCTAGAAAGCCCTTTTCAGCTGCTGTCTAACTCTGGGGGTGTTTTCCCAGTCACTTCAAAGGTCTGCTTCTGTTCCTGCCAGAGTGCCTCACCTTAACGAGTGGTGAGTACTTCAGCACCTAGCTCATGCCTCAGCCCACTCAGGAGCTGGAAACTAGACAATCACTTGCCTATGAGTCCTGGGAGACCAGATCTGGGAAGCCCTCTCAAGGCACACTGAAGACACATGGAAAGGAGTGGGCTCCTCACAAAGTGACGTGGTGGTCAGTGCTCTGTAAAATGCAGCTACAAGTTTGTATGTACCCCTCCTTTATGCAGTGGTCTAGGGGCTGCAGTCCAGGATATGGGAAATCCAGGTTCACTTGCCTCAGTTTCCTGAAGGCCTGCAAATTCACATTTCTCTCCTTGCAGAAGAGTGCCTTAATCTCCAGGCTACAGGCTGTTCTCTCCAACCCTTCTGACCAACAATGAATTTAGGATTTAATAGGTCAGGAGAGGATGTAAGAGGGAGCACAATCTGTAGTGTAGTGCTTAGGGCACTCATCCGAAAGCGAAATGCAGGCTTCCATTCCTCTCACCACAGACTGCTTCAGTATTTTACCGAATGCCGGTTTCATATAAAACACATAAGCAGTCCCGGGAGCAGCAGATCAGAATAGCAGGGGACTGCTGAGAATCTAGGCCTCACCCAAATGCACAGGAATAAGGACCTGTTTCCACATTTATAACAACACTATAAACACTATTTCATGAGTGATGGAAAAGAAAGGCTTTGCAAAGTCAGGGCAGGGATTCGGTTTGCATAATGTTTACAGTGAGTGGACTTTGCACTCCAGATGTGGCTGCACCCTGAATGCATGGTGGCTTGCTTGGATAAAAGTTAAGTCTTGTTCAGCCTTCAGTGCCAATCCTTTCTCTTCATTATCACTGTTAAAGATGAGCAGTGGGGATACTGTTGATGCAAGATGAAGCACAGGACAAGATGAAGGAATACCTTATTCGATACTCCACATTCTGCATACTGCTATTGTATTTTATTTTACTCAGATCACTACAAGATTGAAGTATCTAAATATAAAACAAGGTAAAAAACCAGTCAACTCCACTAATCTACTCATAAACTCCAAGGCCTTTTTTTCCTATATTAATAATTATCTGTGGAATTTGGCTGGTTGTCTGGAATTTAGTTTGTCCTGCTTTGCTTCTCTTGTACCCAATTGCTCTGTTTTGAGCTGCTAGTGTTTTCCAGTGCATTTTCAGCACTGCTTTATATGTATTTTTCATGCCCGGGGCTGTCACAGACCAGCAGGCAGATTTTACATGCAATTGGGTAAAACAACAAAAAACAAACTATTTCCCACTGCAAAACTGAGGTTGACCTCTCAAATAAATCTTTTGTGGGATATGATTTTAATACTGTTTCCCAGCTTTTCCACTTTAAAGGAAGATGAATGACAAAGTCACTATGCTTTCATCTGGTGTGTATGACAGATTGCAATTAAAAGGAGAAATGGCTGTGACTTGCCATCTGACCCTAAGTTTTGTAACTGTTTTTCTATTATAAAGGGGGAACAAATTACTACAGTAGTAGAAAACTCATCTTTGCTGTTCTCTTCCATCAAGTTAAAGAAAGCTTATGTAGGATCTCATCCAGAATTCAGGGAGAATTATGCAGGCACCGAAGCTATAGAAGAATATCTGGGAGCATGTTAAATATCACATTTTCTCACATAACACATGCCCCCATATAAGAAATGCATCTTTTTTTGGAAGGCAGATTGTAGAAAAAAAGATTTTTTTCCAGAGTCATGGCTAGCTGCGTGACATAGAGTAAGTCCTGAAAAGAGAGTGTCTAGGAAGGGAGGCATGCCAGGAGAGAGTCTGGGTGAGGCAGCAGGAGCTTCCAGCAAAAAGGCTAGGCCCCAGGTCTTGCAAGGGCCAGTAGCAAGACCATTACTTTTTATTGTAAATAATTCTTTATTTAAGTGCCTGTACATAATAAAGTTTGGTTTCCGTACCATAAGCTTCATCAAGATACTAGAGACTGCGAGGAGCAGTTTACTTGCCTTGAGCCAGCTCAAAGCACTCAGGCTGCCAGAGGGATAACACTGGACTCTACCTCTTCTGCGTTCTGGGCCCTGGAGAAGCAGCAACCACCTTGGGTGCCATGAGTCACAGCTTGCTTCTATGCCTCCCTGCTACCAGCCTAACAACGACAATCAGCTTCTCTGCTTAAGGCATGCACCCTGTTTTGAAGGCCTGATTTTGGGAGAAAAAGGGGTGGGATATGTAAGTAAATATGGCATACTTCAAGAAGATGCTTGTTGTGAGAATGAACGTGATATTTCTAAATTCTGCAACCCCGGTATCCAGTATTCACCCTTTTTCTGTGGGGAAACCTATAAAAGCAGGCAAAAGTTCATGAATAGTTCTGTGAGTTTGAGCTCCTGGAGTTCCCTCTTAGAGCAGAGGAACTTATAACTGTGTAGAGGAGACAGAGGACCTGGGGCAGAAGTTCTGTGGAGCCTATGGATCTATGATGATAATGAAGCCCATAGTGGTTGTCAGGGTTTGCTTTTTTTTTTGACTAAATTGTTTAAAAAAAATAAACTTTTCATGGGATGGTATCAGTTTGTCTAGACATTATTTGGAAAATGATCACTTCAGTCCATGATGGAATTGGTGGTCTAACTGGAGAGAACAAGACCTTTCTTTGCATTTCTCTAGGATAGTTTGGTCGTGTGCCTGGCATATAGGACAGCCAGGTTCAAATTCTTGCTCTGCCTGATTTAGGACAAGGACCTGACTCTGGACTTTCTACATCTCAGATGTAAATAATATTGGTTTATGTAACAAAAGAGCTATTCTGACAGCATTGCCAGAAGTCTTTTGTTCTCAGGTTAATCCTAATGTGAAATGGGAAAATATTGGGAAATTAGAAATGTTCACAGAAAAGGCATATCATTTCTCATCCAGTCATAATCCTGGGATACCCCCAGGCCTCAATTCTGCTCTGTCCCTCTGCCTGCAGCAGCATTGCTCCATGAAGAACCAGCTCCTTAGCTAGTGTCTGTTGGTGACTCAACGGTCTACAGGGAGTGAGATGAAGATGTGAAGTTAATGTTGCTTTTAGAAGCATGGATTTATGTGCAGGAATCTACCTTTTTTTGAGGGACAGCAAAAGTTCTCATGCTTTAATAGTTATTTTGCTATTCACAAAGGATGAACAATCCTGGAGAGTGAAGGGATGCTGTACAATTTTTCAGCAGTCCAATTCCTCCCTGCCTCCCCCTACCCGCCATGTGCCTCAGACTTAAGATAACAGGACTATGATTAGGGCTGAAAGGACGGATATGCCTCAAGCTTGAGATAGTAGGACAATGATTAGGGTTTAAAGGATAGTTTACTTTCTAGGATTATATAATTCTTGGAGTTTTTACTCAGCCTGCTATCAAGGATACCAGTTACAGTTTTGTGATATGGATATGTGTACACTAAAGATCAGAGTCTTCTTTGAGTTTATGTTGGTAAATAAAGAAGAAGGAATAAGGAATATTCTGCTTCCATATCTTACATAAAGGCCAAGAGAAATTACAGCCCAGTACCCTGGGGCTGTAAATGGAGCGGGATTGAGAGGGAATAGAGGTTGCTTCATCCCAATACACCGTGGAGGGAAATGCAAGGAAATGAAAGGAAAAGGTATGGGGCTACATTCACTTGTGAAACTATAAAGAGTTGCATTCAGAGACACGTAGCCTCTGAGTGACCAAGGCATCTCACTGGCAAAATGCATATATGGAAGAGCTTAAATCACTTCATTCCTGGATACCTTCATTGCTGACTTTCAGTGAACCCCCGAGAGATGTGTAGAGATAGAAGGACAAATGCAGAAGACAGTTACTTATAGATTCATAGATTCATAGATGTTAGGGTTGGAAGGGACCTCAATAGATCATTGAGCTGCATAGGCAGGAAAGAGT
>NW_005842517.1:168532-177138 GCF_000455745.1 Alligator sinensis | reverse complement strand
CCTCTCAACCTTCTCTTGCGGAGGCTGAAGAGGTCCAGGTGCCTTAGTCTCTCCTCATAGGGCTTGGCCTGCAAGCCCCTAACCGTACGTGTGGCCCTTCTCTGGACCCTCTCCAGGTTATCCACATCCCTCTTGAAGTGCGGCGCCCAAAATTGCACGCAGTATTCCAACTGCGGTCTGACCAGTGCCCGATAGAGGGGAATTATCACCTCCTTGGTTCTGTTCATCATGCATCTGCTGATGCACGATAAAGTGCCAGTAGCTTTCCTGATGGCTTCATCACACTGCTGACTCATGTTCATCTCGGAGCCCACTAGGACTCCACAATCCCTTTCTGCTACCGTGCCACCAAGCAGGTCATTCCCTAGGCAGTAGGTATGCTGGACATTTTTCCTCCCTAGGTGCAGCACTTGGCATTTCTCCTTGTTGAATTGCATTCTGTTGTTTTGTGCCCATATGTCCAACCTGTCCAGGTCTGCTTGTAGTTGTTCCCTGCCCTCCAGTGTGTCCACTTCTCCCTACAGTTTTGTGTCATCCGCAAACTTGGACAGAGTACACTTCACTACTCGTCCAAGTTGCTGATGAAGACATTGAAGAGCATTGGTCCAAGGACTGAGCCCTGTGGGACCCCACTGCCCACACCCTTCCAGGTTGATACTGACCCATCCACACTTACAGAAGCCCTTCCTTTTACACTATCAAATACTTGTCTTCTTTCTCATGGTTCAAATCCCTTCACTTACATTTGGAAACTGAAGACACAGTGCAGGACTGCAGAAGAATTTCTGGTACTACTGATGCTGAAGTCATTAAGTGTTCCCAGCCTGATGAATCAGGCAGTAAACATGACTGCAGCTGTAGTTTTAAAAGATGAAATATTTCACAGTTGTTGAACCCATTACAAGGACTTAGACGAGACAGCTTCCAAAGGTCATGTCTATGTTAGCATATGAAAATGATCACTGCTTATGTGCAAAGCCTTAAAAAACACAGGGTTTTTGTCTGCAGATTAAAACCCATGTATAGCAACTTAATTGGTATTATATGTATAGCAACAACAGTCGCTCTATTTCTCTGCATTCAAAGTGATTTAATGACTCAAAACACTGTGTGGCCTCCAGATAAGCAGGATACGTGATTTTAACCTCATTGTGTATAGAGCCTCAGTGTTTGGTCCTTGACCACAATTTGTACTGACACCATGACTGGCACTTCCAGATGGATCTCACTGCAGTTTAATATCCATGTACTTTGAAACTGCAGTAGCAAGAAGACCAGAAGCACCAGGTATTGCAAATGTATTGATTCATGCACAATATGGCCATGGATCAATGGTCATGAGTCAAAATTCCCCCATACTATAGATGCCTCATTTTCCAACTGAGAAACTGGTGAAGAGCAGTAGAGTTGTTTTACTAGGATGAGAAAGAGGCTGGCTGGAAAACAGGAAGAAAAAGGGTCTCTAATAGTGCTGCTTGCAACTAATGTGCAGCAGGGACTTGCAATTGATGTGCTGCAGACACTGAGAGTCTGTTTTCTGCTCCTTCTTTTGTATGACAAAAACGGGGGCTGTATTTTTATCTTTGTTTGCTTTGGTGTTTTTGTCGATTCCCGAGTTCTTGGCCATCAGAGACATTACCACGGCTCGCTATGTGGAAGTGGTTCTCCTTGATCCCCTCTTTTGCTTCTAATAAGCTAGAATTGTAGTCCCTGCTCAGTGCATCCTCCCTCTGCTGTCTGTGCCCTGTGAAACTTCCCTGGTTGTAGACAGGTGTACTGCACTCTTCAGGGATTGACTGTAAACTTCCAGGCCTGCCACCATCCCCCTAGAGGAAATGCATGATACTGAACCCTCCAGTGAATCAACCACACCTTATAGTGGTGAAAGTTGTGGTGGGGTTTAATTCCATTAGCTTCTATTGATTAGCTACTCCTGGGTTGTGTTGTTATCTTTGGTTTTTGTCTGCACTGTTGCTGAGGAACAGATTGTGGAAAGAGCTACATTTTACTCACATTTTTACTGTATAATCGGGAAAGAAGGTCACAAAAATAATTTTTAACAACATGACATGTCCTGTAGAAAATTCTTTGACCAAGGAACAGCCTGCACCTTTCACTAACAAGGACTGTATCTACTGATTTAGAGGAAGATGATCTCACTCGCACTGAAATCAGTGGGGATTCAGCTGGTGACTTTAGATTGGACCAGGCTTGCCAACTTGATCTGGCCCCATGGGCCAGATGAATGGTGCTGGGGCTAGCTCTATGCACTGGATCAGGCCCACACATCTTCTGATCATACCAGATCCAGTCATGCAGGGGCTGCCCCAGCCGCTCCAGAACCCAGTAGGAAGAGGCTCAGCATCCTGGGTGCTTGGGTGCCACCACAGGAACAAGACACAATGCTGGGCTTCTTCCTGCGGTGCTTGCTAGGCTCCAGCACCGTGGCTTTCATCTGTTGCAGCTGTTGTCATGGGAAGCTCCCCATCACAGCTATAATTGGGGCAAAAATCTGTGGGCTGGATGATTTGCCTCTAAGCCAAATCTGGTCAATGGGCCATATGTTTGGGACCCCTGGGTTAGACCTTCTCTAAGCATTCAGCATTATATCTCATGCTGTGTGTCAAGCAACTGAAAAATCCAAAACATAATTCTTTGCCAGCAAAGGTACTGTCATCCGTTACCTGGTATGCTCCATTCCCTCAGTATCTTTTAAATCTATTTTTGCCCATAGGTAAAACACAAGAGAGTTCTAGTTAAGTAACAGGGAAAAAACAAACCAACATTCAGAGGGCAAAAATAGATGCTCAGATGGCTTTCACTATGCTATGAATAAAGTGAGATGAAGTTTTATTGCTTCTTTCTATAAGCATTTCACAAGAGGTCAATGAGTGATTTACATTATACCCTTCTGTGGGGTGTAGGGGAAAAAAAGGATGTTGGGGAAAAAGATCATTGGAAGTTTTGAGTAAGTCAGCTTATAGTTGTGTATATGTTTTTGGTATAGTTATAATTTTCTAACAGATGTTTACAAATGGCTTCTAAACAGATGAAGAATCACGACTTAATTTAACTACAGACCTCAGTTAAAATGTACAGACAGAGCCTTTGGATCCAGCAGCCTGCCCCCATCTTTAATAAATAATCAAAATGTTGAACTGCTTTGCAGATTCCTCTGAAATGGAAAAAAGATGTGTCCCCACCTGTGCCCTATAAAGTGGGTAAGAACCCTTGTGTAAGGTTTACTGTAAGTGATCTCAAGCTGCTTGTGAGTCCTGTTGGGATTTTTGCTCAGAGCAAGTGAAATAGGGATGGTAGATGGGTCAGAATATACTACTTATTTGTATTCAGAAATACCATTGCTTTTAATATAGCATCAAATTATCCATGAAGCAAAGCAAGAGGGAGGATAATTACAGTGTACTATTACGCTTTAACTAATCTTGGACTAAACTGTGGATTTAAGAAACATCAGCTTTCACCGGCAGTAGCATTTCTTAGCACTAGACAGGCATTCTCCACATCTTCACTTCAGAGCTTCCATTTTCCCATTCCCACTGAGGGTTGCCATCCATTGCTGCTAATTCAGACAGAAAGTCTAAAGTCCTCATTAAACTGGTACTGCAGACCTGATGAGAGTTCTTCTAAAAGAGAGCCATGAGACTGTGGCCACTGAACTGAAGAGAGGAGCAGTGAAGCATGGTTTAATCACAGGTGAGAATACAATTTTCGGTATGGGCATGTGTCTTAAAGCTGTGAAAGTGAAACTGAAGAACAGCGGGCATATTTGGCTACATATGAGTAAAGTATTCGAGGAAACAACATTTTATATGCTGTTTTAGCCTACTCGTCACCATCCCTCTGACACTCTCCTAGTAGATGTGAAAGTGTCACAGCCAAGAAAAAGGAAGCTGATCCAAAGGTACTTGTATAGAATGGCATAGTAGCAGAAGAAAAGGCACGGCTTCGGTATTTACATAGGTGATTACATGATAGCACCAGTCAAATACCAGAAAAATATAGGTAAATCTTCATACAGGTTTGGCTACCAAATCTGATGACAGCAATGAAAAAAAAATGTTAGTTTGGTTTGATAATGTTTAGAAAGAAACAGCTATTTTTCCTAGCTCTAGTCTCTCTTGAAGTCAAATAAGTGATTTCCTTATAAAGTCAATATAATAATAGCAATAATAACAACAATATAAACTGTTTAAATCCTTCTGACTGCTGCTGGAAATTATTCCATATTCAGCTGGCAAGCCTATTCTTCATTAGAAGAAAAAATGACATGAAGTAAGTCAGCTGCAAACAATATGGAAATGTAAACAAAACCACTTGAACGGTACTACCATATAGTGTAAGTATACTATTGTACCAGATTTAGGGCCTCAAAATATTCAGGCTTAACAGATTGAATTTATCCATAGAGCAATAACTCCACTCAAATCACCATCAGATGGAGACATGTGCTGATGCACGTGCCAAACATGTCAGGCAGCAAACAGCCAAACCATGCCTGCTTGCTCTCAGATATAGAACCTCTCAGATATAGTCACTATCCTTAGAAGCACCACTTTTTGAATCGATGGGATAGTTTGCTTCATTTCCAGTGTCTTTAATGCCTTTGTGGTCATCTTTAATACATTTCCGTTCACCAATAGCACTATCTGTATCACGTTTAACTTTGGAAAGCACCGTATTTCCTTCACCGCTGTGACCAGATAGTGGCAGTTCTTCACTCCTCTGTGATGCTGAGCTACCAGAGGGATGGTAATCTTGGTGAGTAGTGTCATCATGGCTTTCTTATTTCTAACTGCCATCATGTCCAGAGGGTTTAATATTCCAATCATTTTTGGTTATGTTGTCTTCGTTTTTGGTTATGTTGGCTTGTATTTATACCACAGGGTGATGGTGTTGATCAGTTTTTTATTAGGTGCCACTTGCATCAGCACACATGGCCACAGTGTTGTGTGGCTGACTCTTAACTAGCCAGGGTCTGGCACCCACCTGTGATATACTAAATCATTTCACTGGTGAATTCATGTAGATCATTCATGGGTATGTCTTTTTGCATCTTAATAGTTTAGTCCTGGATGGAATATGCAAGGACAATCCACATTTCACCAAGAAACATGCAGTCCAAACCAAGCAATTGAGTGATTGTGATCACATTGGTCCATGGAAAGTGTAAAGGTGAATATGCCATGTAGTACCTTCTGCTACCATTCTGCCGCATATTTTCTGATTTAACTGCTTCTAATCCTATTCTGGTACTTCTCTTCCCAGTGCTGGCATATAAAATAGTGATCAATCCTAATAACTGGCTGGTGGAACAGCAAGTCTGTGCTTGAAAAGTATTTCCTCAAACATTTTTACAGACTATTGAAAAGCTGTTTAACATACCTCTTCCATTTCTCTTATGTGATGTATACAATCTTTCAATGAAGCTGTTTGGATGGTGATTATGATAACTGATAAGGAACATCCTCATCTTCCCAACTTGTCCTAGACTGTTTGAGTATTACAATGCCGGGTATAACCCAGCTGTTTATTGCAATAATTTTTTTCCTAAATTTTAACTTAGACTTCAAAATGCATTTTTGGCTGTTCAACTGTTCTTTGCATCTCAGAATGTTTAAACTTGGAAACTGGTTCAGTCGCAAATATTTGTACATTTGCTCCATTCCCAGTTCTTTAATGTCAGTTTCATCCATGAGATTCAGTTTGGTTCTCAACACACTCCCGTTATGGACATGTAGCTCGGCATACCTACCCCACCAAAAGCTCATGGAAATGGAATAACTGCAACAGCTTCCATCAAAATCTGGAGCTGACTTGTAAAGCATGTGTACAATTTGAGGTTGCCCACATCTGATTGGCGATTAGATGGTGATGATGATTAAAAGGCCCCAATTGATATCAGTGTCTCAGTATGCTTGACAGTAGGCAGCAGCAGTGGGGGAAGCCCTGATGCCACAGCAGGCAGCCTGCACCTGTCCTCACTCCACCCGGCTCTGGTCCAGCCATGGTGCCACCAGCGGCAGCAGGGGAGGGGGTGGGGAAGGAAGGAGGGCACGTGTCCCACCTTTCCCTTTGGAAAAGGTGTTCACCCTACACAGAGGTGAGAGGCATCACTACTCCCAGGCCCTGGCTGGGATGCTGGAGGGGCATGGGAACTGTATTTGGTGGGCTGCAGGTGTGGGTTGCTAGGCCCTTTTGTTCCAACTGCTTGGTACCAGGCAGCTGCAGACCTCGGCTTAGCTTTGTTTCCCCTGAAACACTGATTGTCTGCTGGTGTTGCAGCACTTGCAGCCTTAGAATGTGGCTGCGGGGACAGCATGAGCGGGCGCACGCAGAAAACACACAACAGACACAGATATGCACAGGATGGACACAGAATACACAGGGCACAAGACAGACATGCAGGAAAAACATGTGACAGACATTCAGAATAAACAGGACAGACACAGGGACACACAGGAGAGACACACAATCAGGATGGACGTGCACACACACAGGACTAACACATGCAGAGTAGACAGGACAGACACACACACACACACACACACACACACACACACACACACACACACTCTCCACCCAGACCATCTGTAAGTTATATAACTCATAACAGTTCATTGCTCTGGGTTTGTTTGGGTTTTTAAAAATATTTTATTGTAGATATTTTTACTATATGATTTGGGTTTTTTTATTTATAATTTGTTAAAATGATATCTTCTGAAAAATATTATGTGTGTGGCCCTTGACAGCTCACCAAAACTTGTTAAGTAGCCCTCCAGCCTGAATAATTGCTCACCCCTTCTTTAAAGGCTCATTGTATCACTAGGGACTACCATGTCTCTTTCATCCAATGCTTTATCCAACATGCTGGCATAAGCCCATGTTTAATGACTATAAGTCAAGTTCAAACAAGTTTATTATATAGCTGTGAAATTATATTGTCATATCCAGTAATGTAAAAGTCTACCATGAATCTTTAATGCTTGCTGTATGACAAGTAAGAACTCATTTTAGTGCTTGTCTTTTCGATAAATCACTGTCTTCACTGTTTTAATAAGGGTATATTGAGTTTGATGGAATTTTGTTTCCTAAAAATATATGATTATGAAAATTAACAAAATCATTTATTTTCTATAAATAATTAAAATAACAGACACAATAAATTACACCAGTTCAGATTTTGACAAAACTTCACTTCTTGTTTTGCCAGGTATGCAGAAATGTATTTCTGTGAAAGTAAGTAAATACATTCACATCCATTTCTGTGAAGGGCATCCGCTCAGCAAATATTACTACAGTGCATCTGAGAAGCAGAACATTTTTCCTTCTCTGCCTGTAAAAACAATCCAACAATTTATGGATTTGGATATAACTAGATGGTGAGATATTTGGGAGTTTGCTGGGAGCATGTATTTTTGATTCTATACAACTCTGCATTTAGAAGCAGAAAGATATTTCATTCAGACACCAATTTCAGAACGTTCTTTAGAGGTAGTGAGCCCATGTATCTTACTGTTTCACAAATTGTTTTAAGAACTGTATTATCCTCACCGTCCACTCTCTACTTTCTAATTCACCTCCTATAAATATGCAACATGTTGATCTATTTTTTTATTAATACTTAAATGGAAATCACAAAAATGTAATCCAGTTACTAATTCAGAGCTAAAGCCTTTCCAGTGACAGTCAATAAGTTAATAAAAGTAACCTTTGTAACCTGTAACAACACCCTTTTTTATGCCGGTCTTACAAATGTTTGAAGCTCATGTGTGTCTTCAGTCTCATTTTTAGTAAAGCTTCTGCTGGCATCAATCCTGGAGTGCTTGCCAAATGCCAGGTTAGTGTGTTGTTAGCATTAAATTCACCAGTAATTTTGCAGCATGGAGAGATGTAGTTCCCATTATAAAAGATAAATGTTGCATTTTTTTTTTTGCAAAAATTGCAGAAAATGCTACTTAATCCTATTTATAACTTTTAAATCATGTTACAGATGGATACTGTCTAACCTGCCTTCTTTAAGGCTAAGTACAGACAGTTAAAAAGCCTGAGGCAGAATCGATTCGATTTAGGCAGCTTCCTCTAAGCTGCGTAGGTTGAAGTGATGATAACCAATTGAACTGATGTTCAGTTTTCAATTGAGAAAGGCAGGGAGAGGCCTGCACTGACCCAGGCTAGTAGGCGGGGGGCGCTAGAGCACATCTCCCAGCCTGCTGGCCATTGCCAGCTCAGCCAAGTGTCCCCAACCCCCTGCTGGCCCCCCACAGGGGGTTAAGGAGCCCTCTGTCCAGGTGCTGGCCCACCTTGGGGTAGCCTCCCCACTCAGGGGGTTTCCCAGCTGGGTTCCCCAGCCCAGGCAGCTCTGGGAAGCTGAGAGAAATTCCTCAACTCCCCCTTCCCAGCTGTTGATTGCTTCAGCTGCTGCCACAGGAAGGAGGAAGAAGCAGTCCTCTCAGCTGGATGCCTGCCCATGCAGCCCAGCATGGGGCCACCAGGGAGCCCCTGCCTTGGGGGACTTCCTTCCACCCCAGCCCAGGGTTCCCCAGCCCCGGAAAACCCCAGGGAGATGAGGGGAATTCTTGCCCTGC
>NW_005842517.1:155607-168519 GCF_000455745.1 Alligator sinensis | reverse complement strand
TGCCTCAGGTGCTACAAGTCTTAGGGATAGGTCTCTCAGAGTGACCTGAACAAATTAGAGGATTGGGCCCAAAAAAATCTCATGAAGTTCAGCAAGGACAAGTGCAAAGTCCTGCACTTAGGACAGAGCAATCCCATGCACTGGTACAGGCTGGGGGCTGACTGGCTGGGCAGCAGCTCTGCAGAAAATGACCTGGGGGTTACAGTGGACAATAAACTGGATACGAAGCAACAGTGTGTCCTTGTTGCCAAGAAGGCTAACGGCATCCTGGGCTGCATTGGTAGGTGTGTTGCCACCAAGAAAAGTGATTATTTCCCTCTATTCAGCACTGGTGAGGGCACATCTGGAGTACTGTGTCCAGTTTTGGGCCCCTTGCTACAGAAAGGATGTGGGCAAATTGGAGAAAGTCCACTGGAGGGCAACAAAAATGGTAGGGGGCTGGGGGACATAACTTATGAGGAGAGGCTGAGGGAACTGGGCTTAGTTAGTCTAGAGAAGAGAAGACTGAGAGGAGGATTTAATAGCAGCCTTCAGCTACCTGAAAGGGGGTTTGAAAGAGGATGGAGCTGGACTGTTCTCAGTGGTGGCAGATGACAGACGAAGGAGCAATGGTCTCAAGTTGTAGCAAGGGAGGTTTAGATGTTAGAAAGAATTTTCTTACTAGGAGGGTAGTAAAGCACTGGCACAGGTTACCCAGAGAGATTGGGGACTCTTCATCCTTGGAGGTTTTTAAGACCTGGATAGACCAAGTGTTGGCTGGGATGATGTATTTGGGGATGGTCCTGCTTTGAGCTGGGGGAACCTGGGGTACCGGAGCTGGAATGAAAGGAAGTCCCCCCTAAGGTGGAGGCTCCCTGGTGCCCTCATGCTGGGCTGCATGGGCAGGCACCCAGCTGAGAGGACTGTTTCTTCCTCCCTCCTGTGGCAGCAGCTAAAGCAATCAGCAGCTGGGAAGGGGGAGGGCTGCTGAGAGTGAAAAAGCCCCCATCACAGGGGCTTCCCCTCCCGCCACATGCTGTGTAGACCCTGGCTAGTGGGGGGTTGGGGGTCTGTTCCCCTCCCCACCACCCCATCGGCTGACAGATGCAGGCAGGATGCAGGCTAAGGAGCAGAGGGGTGGAGTAGACAGCATAGCCCAAGGCTACAAAGCATCCTGGGATGCTGGAGGACTGTAAGTTAACTTGAACCAGGTAGGGATCTTGGACAGAAGTTCCATAAATCGGTTCAACCTAAATCAGTTAAGTCTGATTCTCCATCCAACCAGGTTTATCTTAAACCAGTTTTGGCCACTCTGAAAGCAGTTTATGTGCACTTAACCTTTGTTTTGTTACAGATTTAAACTAGTTTCCAATCGCTTAAACCAGTTTATGCATAACTTCTGTCCTTAGCCTAAGCGCCTTTCTGTCAATGAAAAAATAAAAATGGAAAGATAGTAAATAGGTAACTTTAAAAACAGACATAGGCCTGCCCCAATATGCTAGGTCCAAACATGCTTGGGATGGGGAGTGTTGGGATCCAGTTACAAAGTATTTTTGTTCTGTACTGGGTCAAAGCCTCAGGCAAATTTGGGGTGTTCAGAAACCAGAACCAAATCATGCGGGTACAGCTATAGCTAAAGAAAGAGTTCATGTAACGAACATGACAATATAGCACAGGGAAAGTATTACAGAACAAGGAGCCTTTTGTTTCCATGGCAATTTGAGCTCCTTCTCTATACACATAAGTACAAAGACAATATGATGAATGATCTTCTGAAGGTCATGCTATTTTTACCAGAAAAACTAAAGGGAAAATATAGTGCTATTTTTCCTATTTTGAGATTGTGCTCCATTTCTTAAACTATTTAAACAATTGATTTCTAAAATAAATCAGTGGCCCAATTAATGCACTTTGATTACTCTAGTCTCTGTTTAGTTGAAGGAAATTACTTTTTTCTTTTTGAGAAAAAGGAGCACAAATGTTTCTTCTTAGTTGTAATTCGTATTTTACCTCAGCTTTTGATGTGCTCAAGTGATAAAGGAAACGTGTTTCCATATTTTGGAAGGAACAAAACTTCAGAACAAAGACGTTCCATGAACGTGACCATTTCACTTAAAAATTAATAGGATGGGTTAATACAAGATCAGGTTTCCAGTGTCCAGTCAACTTTTGAATGAGAACCTCCCATTGAAGAACCTGCCTTATCAAGCAGGTTAGTGTAGGCTTTTATGTGCTCAGATATCTTAGGGATGGATGCTGTACATGAGCAAAGTGGATAGACAGAAGGACAGACTATTAGAGATGAAGACTGATTTACATACGTAGGAGACAGACTTTTAAGAGGCATACTTCCAGATTTTAAATGCAGCTTGCTTTGTATTTTCCAATAACATTTTAAAGTTTCCCTTTCCTATAGTGATATATTTTGCCCCTGGTGACAGCAGGAGTAAATGGTTTATGTGAAAAAAAAATTGAGTGTTTAAATTGTGTAATTCCATTTTCTTGCTCCATTTTATGGGCCATGATTTACTGTGGATCTTAAGTATAAAGGGACAGAAACTTTCCTGGTGCTTAGAAGAAAAGTTATTTTTAGTGTTGTTTTGTTGCCAAAGCATATAGAAACCTTATGTGCTATCTCAGTGTTACAGTGGAATTGTAATGAAATCAGGCTGCCTCTTTTTGAATCATATTGCTTGCATTAAAAAAATTCATGTTTAAAAAGAAAAGTTAAAATGCTGCTCAACAGCATAAATATAATTAAATGATAGCTTAAATATATGATCACGCAGTGCATACTACAGTATTAGCATAAATTAAAGAACGGCGTTAGGAAAGCACTTAAAACCTTCCTTGACTTTAAGGATCAGCATGTACTTAAGTGTCTCCCCTCAGTAGAATTATCATCCTGATACAGGGCCTAAGAGAGCTGTGATTCAGACAGCCAGGTATGGAGAAACAAAACTATCTTTTTTTTTTTTTTTGGCAATATATAGGGCCCAGTTTTTTCCTGGGTATAAATCAAAGAGTTTCAGCAAAGTTGTCAAACTTAATATTGATGTACATGAAAGTGAAGGCAGGACCATTATCTTTCTCCTACATAAATGTTAAGTAAAGAGTAAAGTAAATCTTGGTTCCTTTGTAGTTAAAGGGAATTTGGGATTTTACTTTACTGGGCATGGAGGGGTAAATTACTTTAATCAAAGTATCTTCTGATCTGCACGGAGGGGTAAGATTGACGGCTATTGCTAGTGACAGTTGTTTTAAGGAACTATTCGTTTCCTTTAATCCTTTCTATATCAAATGCAATTATTTTTAAATATTTAAATAGGCAATAATAGAGAGAAACTTCAGTAGAATTCTACCCTTAGTTACATCAATATAAATTCAGTGAGGGTAATACATTCATACTGTTTTTTGGTAGTCCTAAGACTGTTTTGAAACAAAAATCAGCTGACTTAAAAGCAAAATGCTGGCCAAGTGCTATGTTTTGCCCACAGATGTGCCTGCAGCTGGCTTCAATAAGGACTGGGCATGGATATCCAGGAGCAGACTGTGGGCCAATGGGAGGCAACATTGTGTGTTTATGAATTCAGATATGGGGTGACAGCAGTTTCCAGTGTAAGGTCTATGATTACTTCCTATCAGTGTGCAGTCCATGTGGCTGTAATATATATGGCAGTAAGAAGTTCTAAATAATGAGCAAAGTCAATAAAAACAAGCAAGATTCGTAGATATTTGGGTAAGTCAGCTTCTTCATGCAGATAAGATCCTGTGACTAGCACTGCACATGTAAAGGAAAATAGACAATGTTTTGGTATGGTTGAGGGATGGTCACTATGCCATGTGAGGCTGTACAATATTGTACTAACCGCAGAATGAATGAGGAAAGTGTAAGAAAAAACAGGAAATCTGGAAGAAAACATTTTGTGGTACTGTTTTTTATGTGCAAGTGCAATTATATCAACAATCCACTTTTGATATAAAGAAAGATGTTGTATCATGCGATGGAATAGCTGATGTTGTGTATGTCTAGGTATTGATATGCATGCACTTGCAGTTGTTAAATGCAATTAAAGGAAACTCCCAAAGTTACTAATTGTTATTACCCTGGGCTTTAATGAATGCACACTGCACTCCAAATTTTAAGAAAATATTTGATTACATTCAAAAGCTTAAATAAGGATATAACAATATCTTTTTTATCAACTTCAGTTTGTTAAATAGTAATTTCCAGTTCAAACTCCTTTAGTTCCTGAAAAAAATAGTTCATTATTGCTGATACAGAAAAAAGCTTTTATATTTTTTTCTTATTACTGCTCTCTACTGGACATACCCATGACATTTCTACAGGAACGGTTGTGAAATGCACAATGTTCTGCACATTGTTCCTCTAACTAAAGATCTGTACTGGGAGATATGTAGCATCTAGGGAGTAGAGTAGCAGACACACTGCAAATGGAAGTCAAAGTAATAACAACTGTTCAATTAGTGAGATTCAAGAGAGATCCAGGGGTTGATCCTCCTTTGAATACAGGAGATGCTCTTAAGAAGGATAATCTGGAATGATGATGTACATTTCCTTCTCATGCCCTCCAAGTATGAGGGTCTTAGCTTCTATAGCTGTCCTCTGTCCCCATCCTTTGGAGACCAAAAATGAGATGTCTTATATAAAGTTATTGAAAATGTTGCATAAAAGCTTTTATTTGGCAGCAATTTTTATTAAAACACATTTCAGACAATGTTTATTTCAGTGGAATAACTGAAAACCTGACACTTTTGTGTTAGTTGAAAATCAAAAATAAAAATTCCTTGCTTAAAACAGAAATTATTTATTATAACAAAAATTATTTCCTACCTGCTTTAGTTCTATGTGCAGCTGAGGGAAAGGTCATGATTATTCTCACAAAATAGCTTTAGAGTGAAAATGGGAAAAATAAGAAGATGATAACATTTAAAGTAGTGGATGAAAAGTTAGGGATTGCCTTAAGACTGGAGATTTTTTTTTATAGGTACCCATCGATCCTCTGGACCATGGTGTCTGTGTTAGAGGCCTAGTCAGGTGTCTGATGCATCTGCTTGTGGCTGACAAGCCCAATTCAAGAGTGACACAGCTTGTTACAAGTTTCACAGATCCATGTGTTGTCTGAGTTGGAGTCAATATTTACAGCATGCTGCTTTCTTCTTTCTCACTTTGCTTCTATGATCTGGATTGCAGCAGCTTTTGCTGAGCAGCACCTAGTGCTAGATGTTCCCTTCAGATTGGATGGGATTCTGTGCAATCCTCCCAGGTTTCTACATTGATGTTGAACAACTTCATATAATTTTTACACATGTCATGGTACTGCCATCAAGGGTGACCCTCTTTCTAGAGCTGTCTCAAACCTTGCTGTCTAAAATATTCTTGGGGATACAGTCTCCTCTCATTCTCCTGACTCAAGCTGTCGCAACCTCCTCTTCTTGATAGTGATTTCTGTGTGTGTCAGTCCTGCGCGCTCCAGCACCTCTATGTTTAGTATTTTGTCTTCCTGCTTTATTTTCAGCATCTTACACAGGCATCTCATGTGGAAGCTGTTCAATCTCTTGAAGTTCCTCGCATATGTAGTCCACGTTTCTTAACTGTAAATCAGAGATGACAGCATGCTAATCTCATAGATTTGCATCTTCACCTTAGTTGATAAGTTGCTGTTATTCCAAGCATGTTTCCGTAACAGCCCCAAATTCTTAGCTGCTTTTCCAATTCTGTTAGTCAGTTCAGTCTGGAGGTCACGATTACTGCTGATTGTAGAATCCAAGGGCCTTGATGCACGTGCAAGTGATTTATCTAAATGTGAATTCAACTGCATCTGATTTAGTTGCGCCCACTATCTAGAGGGGTTGTACACGTGATCGAAGGAATGTATATTAAGGTATGTCCCTCATAGTGCCACCAGGTGGTGCTTACGTCATGATGTTTTTTACAGGGTAGATTCATGTACTTCGAATTCTCATGCTCTGGGTGGCACTGTTCTAGACAGAAAAGATATCTATTGGATTTTAATTTACCATGAATTACTTAGTTTTAATTTAAGCACTCCAAAAGCTTAAATATTTAACGTGAACTAAATAAGTGAATATTAAAAGCTTAAATGTTTAAGATTTAAATAGTTAGCTTTAATAGCTTAACTTTAATTTAGCGTAATCAATGATATATATGTATGTATGTATGTATGTATGTAAAGTAAATTAAAGCTTTCCTCTCTGTAAAGAATAACATTTATTTCCTTGCTATTCTGAGCCTGGTTTCTTCTTGGGGGCGGGAGATGCCCATTGTACTATTGTCTGTGGTCAAGGGGGCTACTTGACTTCAGAATGGGAGCAATTACCAAACTTATTGCTCACCAATTTCTCCTATGCACTAGCCTTCCAGTTTCTATCCATTTGCTTGTGAAACTTAAAGCTGAAAAATTATTGTGGGTTAGCATCAGGGTAAATTTAACAGGGCATAACAGAACTGTCTTTATTTGGAGGATCTGAGTTTCCAGAACTTGCCATGATTCCTGGCAAAGAACTAGCAGTTTCAATACATGTCACACTCTGGATTAAGCTTCCCCCAGAAACATACCATTTCCCACCCCCCAAGCCCACCCCAGTATTGTCAACCCCACCGTGCCAAAAATCATGAGATGAACTCTTAAAAAAACAAAAGATTAGCATGTAAAACATGCGATGCTATTTTTGAAGTGTGTGTGTGTGGGTGTGGGTGTGGGTGGGGGGTGTTATTTGTGAAGGCATAGAGGGCTGTGGGATATGTGTGGGGTTTGGAGCCCAGAGAGGGAGGGTTGCCGCACACCCTGGTAGGATGTGAAGTACTATAGGTCACTAGTGGGAGGCAGCAGCAGGGCTGGGGGTGGGGAGGCGGGGCAGGGAGAGGACTGTGGCTTGGGAATGAGGAGCAGACACATAGACAGCACCCAGCTGGTAAGTGGATGGGAAGGGGTGGAGGGAGAGGGAAGGGGCGGAGGGAGGGGGCAGGTGAGTGAGGGAGTAGGACAGGAGCAGGGGCTGGGGTGAATGGGGCCCCGGGGCCAGGGAGGGTCATCCAGAGGTGCAGGGGGGGCACAGACCCCTGCAGCTGTATGCCCCCATGCACGAAGCATGGGGGGGCATGTACCCACTGCGGGGCAGAGATGGGCTGTCTGCTGTGGGCTGGGGCTCTGCACCTGGTGTCTTTGCCCCAGGAACTCAGTAGCGTGACACCAGTATGCTTCCAGGCAGGCAGGGGATGCGTCGTGTGGCCATCACACCCTGGCGGACAGCAATAGCATCGTGCAGCTGAGCTCCCAGGGCAAAGGCACCAGGGCACAGAGCCCCGAGCCTGCAGTGGGCAGCCTGCTTCTGTCCCATAGGGGGCACATACCCACTATGCCTCCCCCAGGGGTGTGCACAGTTGTGGGGGGCTGGGCTCCCCCCATGCCTCTGGACAACCCTCCCTGGCCCTGGGGCCCCATTCACTCCTGCCCCTGCCCTACTCTCTTCCTCACTGTGGGTGCCTTGATTCCCCGCCCCTTCCCCTCCACAGACTTACCACCTGGGAAAATCCAGAGATCTGAGGCTTCAATCAGGACATTGCGAGTCAGAGTTATTTTGACTTAGAAATCCCAAGTGTCTCAATGGATTTGTGACAGCTGGCATTGCTGCCACCCCCACCCCAAGGGTGATTGCTTGGAGGAGGAGAGGGAAACCTCCTAGTACAATGCCACTGTCTTCCACTGTCACCCACATACTGTGCACAGGGTCATTGCAAGGATCCTCCTTTACAGACAGTATCCCCAGCCCTCCACAAGTCCGGAGTGAGTTCATGAGCCTAAACTCATCCTGAATTTCAGTGCATGGAACCACATTCTCCACTCCCTCACATGGCTGTAAGTCAGCAGCAATTCTGTAGTCATCAGCAGATGCAGAAGTGGTGCCATTAGGGCTACACTGCTGCAGGGAGCCCTTGCCAGTAACAAGGGTGAATTCAGCAGCTTTTAAGTACTAGGAGACGATGGCATGAGAGGCAGAAGCAGTGGGACATTCTCCCATATAACAAACAGCCTGAAGGCTTTCCAGGTGTTGCAGTCCATCAGACATCTATTCTGGCAGTCAGCTGGGCAACTGCTCTTGTGTGGGACCATCATACAATCTGGGGCCCTGCAGACAAGAGAAGTAGAAAGATGCACCTGTGCCCGAGGTGCTATTTGCCACCAATCATGCCCAGAGACACAGGCAGCAGCAGGGCAGTTGTGCAGAGAGTATCATGGAATTTCCCCCAACCACACCAGGCAGCAGCTGAGGACACTCACTCAATTTTTGGGTAGAAATTCTCACACCCATCACTGAGCCTGACCAGGCGCCTCTTCTCTTACTGTTCTATTTTCCTTTGGAAACTGTCTTTTGGTTTTGTGTGTATACAGCACATGGCACAGTGGAATCCCACCTCATGGCTGGCGATGCTACACACTCCTGCAGGATAAATGTTGATCATATGTGAGCTTGACACTGGCATTAAAGGGACTGAGAAATGGGAGAGAGTTTTAGTGAATATTTTCAAATAGGTCACAGCTTTCTTTTAGTTGAAGTTTTCATGACTTTTTTCCCCCCAGTTTTCAAGTTTTCTTTCTCCTTTCCTCCCCTGGTGGTAACTGTGTAAATGTGTGCATCTTGAAAGAGCAGATGTATGCATTTATTGTGTATCTGTGTATTTGGAAGTATGTGAATGGAGAGTGGGTCTGTATACGTGCTTCTGACTTCCTGAGACAGGTGTTTCAGGAGTGACAAGTGAGCAAGATTTGATGGCTCATAAGCCTCTCATTTCTCTGTCCTTGCAGCATTTATACACAATACAGCATAGTTCACTCCAGACTAGGGCACAGGGGCTCAAGTGTATAAACCCAGCTGGAGGCCAGGCAAGAGTGTGGAGGAAAGGAGAGACCCAGCAGAATAAGCTCTCCTCGGGCTGTGCAGAGGGCTTGGAAGTCCTTGTGTTTCAGGCACTGGAAGCTTCAGCGGTCCAGATGCTACAAGCCTTGGAGCCGCTGCCGGCAGTGGGGACTCACCGCTGCCTGTGAAGGAGCTGTGACTCAGTGAGAAGATTGCTGTTAAAGCGGTAATGTTCTTTTTTATGTAACCTGGGTACACCCAAGGGTGTGCCCTATTCTCAATTGAATGGGATGGGTAGGCAAGAGGGGGTGCTGTGAGAGGGATGCCAGAATTTCGAGCAGATCCCTTTCTCCTCTATAGAGTTAGCCCAAGCCCAAAGTTCTTAACTATATACAATTTATTGAGTTATAATATACATAAACATAAAACAAAATATCATATACATATATTTACAGTGAACATGAACCAATAACCAAGGTCAAACCCTAAATAACACTGTTTACAACATCACAATATAACATTTCAATTGCAAAATATAAGGCAGAAATATGACCAATCTTAATAACATCTATTTCCTTAATATAGTCCCTGACCCATGGCAAGAGATAGTCCTCCTTCCAATGGGGTCCCTTTGGGGGGTGGGGGGTGTCCAGGAAGCACCAAGGGCCCCTCCCCTTAGGGCCTTGGCTTGGCGGGGGGGCTGCTCACCCAGCCCCTTCTCTGGGTTTGCCTGCCCCAAATGTCTTTCCCCGGTGGGACCCAAGGGCCCAATGACTCATGCTCCCTCAGGTGGCAGTAGTCAGGGCACAGCTCAATGGGGTTTCCTCTGCTGGAGCACCTCTCCAAGCCTCTCCTGCACCGCTGGGCTCCTCTCCACCCTGTGCCCCGCTCTGGGCACCAAGGGCTCAGCTCCTCTCAGCTGCTGCATCACCGCTGCTGGCTCCTGGGTGCTGGGCCTCACGCTGCAGCACTACCATTTCCCTGTGCCCTGGCTTGGCACACGGGCTGGGCCTTTCAGGCTCTGCCCAGCCATCCTCATGCCAGGTGGCTAAGCCAAGCAGCCTCTGCTGCTCCCTGGCTCCCAAGGTTCAGGCCCGTGCGCCACCCTGTGCACTGTGGGACCTGGGTGCTTGCTGGGAGATGAAGCCTGAGCCACCTCACTACAGGCCTCAAGGCCCTGCTGGGGATGAAGGCTCAAGCCGCCACTTGTGGCTCCCAAAGCCAGGGCTTCATGCACTGAACTGTGCACCGTGATGGGCCCGAGTATTCTCACACTGCTCCCAGGGCCGGGTCTCTGTGCACCATCCCTGTGCGCCATCAACAGCCCGAATGGTCTCGCACCGCTCCCAAGGCTGCTCCTCCAGTGGCAGCTTCAGGAGCCTTGGGCCTAGTGCCTGCTGGGGGAGAGCTCCCCAGCTTTTCTTGGCTCCACTCTCCTTGAGTCCCTCGCTGCATCTGCCCCTCGTGCTGGTCATGCAACTCCTTTTATACGCTCCAGGGCTCCGCCCCTGAAGTCTTCCGGACCTGATAGTTTACAGTCTTCAATCAGCTCTTCGCCCCCTCCCCTCAAAGTGGCGTGACCTTATTTCTCCTGCTGCCTCCTGATTGGTGGATGGGTTCCACCAATCAAAACAGCAGGATCTCAAGCCTGGGACTCAACCCAAGCTCTAAAAGGTGAGTCTGCTACATTTAATGTTGATGTCATTAAACAGATGAACTAGAATTTATAAGTCAGGCCTGAGGGTGGTGAACCTGAGCAGAGAAGACCCAGCTAGATAAATGGGGTGGAGGCCAAGAAGGCTGAAACCCTGATAACTGTTTGAAGGCCAGGAGAGGCCTGGTAGAGTATTAAGATGAGGCACCCCAGATGGCCAATGTCTGATAACACTTGGGAGGCATGGGCATGACTATGGAGGAGGCAGGAGGTCATGATTATTGCCCTTAAGGCATGAAGTGAGTTGTTGTCCCAGAGAGGTGACCCTTCACATAGAGGCTAACCCAAGGGAGGCTGGAGAATTGAGCATTGTGCTGAAACACTATAGAAGAAATGACCCTCTGTCTGCTGACGGCCTCTGAGCTCAAGAATATTAAAATACCATCAAGTCATGGCAGGTATGATTTTGGAGAGAGTATAGAGGCAGGGGAATCATTGATTTGATCTACCCTGGACTTTTGAGGGTGGCAGGATCGACTGATTATACCAAGTAACAAAAGCTTTTCATGACTCTAAGTGATTTACCCTCTAAAGTATTGTCAGATATTGGTTCTTTCGTCCCTTGGTACATGATCACAGTCTTCTTGAGACTAATTGTCAACCCAAAGCTCTTGCATGACTCAGAAAATCTGCCCAAGAGATTTTGAAGATAAGATTCACTGTGAGCAACCAAGGCCACATGATCTGCAAACAGGAAGTGTCTCACAACCAATTCTTTCACTTCATTTTTTGCTCTAAACCATATGATGTTGAACAAGCCTCCATCTAGTCTGGTTCAAAGATAAATGCCGTCGTTGCTGTCCTTGAATGAATGAAGGAGCAGGAATAAAAAGTAGATGTTAAAGAGCATGGCAGCTGAAACACACTCCTGTTTCACCCTATTGTTGATGTCAAAGAGACTTGATTATTTGTTTTCATACACTACAGCTGGCTTCACATCTTGGTGTAATGAGCGAATGATGTTCAACAGTTTGGGGGAAAAACTCAGTTTTTCCAGATCAGTGAAAAAGGATGATACAATTTAAAGTAGTGGGTGAAAATTAGGCATTGACTTAAGACTAGAGATCTAGAACCCCAAAATTAAGAGCTTATGAGCATTGGGATATATAGTTTAGCTTTAGTCTATGGCCCTGTGCAGAAGACTTGCCATCTGAAGTTTACAGAAGTGTTGGTAAGAACAGGAATACAAATGAAGAAAATACGTATGTCCCATGATGAACAAAATATAGATGATAATGAATGCAATATTTGCCTTCTAGCTGATTAGGTCCTGAAAGGAGAGAAGGTTTAAAATATATGCTTCAGGGATAAATTGTAGATTACAGATCAAATGATGCTCTCATCCCAATGTCATCTTATCCCATGGGCATCAGTGGGTTGTATACAGAGCTTGTGTTTAACTCAGGAGGACTCTTGGCAGCAGTTCAGGCTTGGGTTACTTCCTCTACCCCAGTGGCATAATAAACTGGGGTGGCACCCTGGACAAACCCTGCAGGAGGGTGGAGGACAAGCAGGAAGAGTGCTGGAGAGGCTTATGTGGGGCTTGTGGCCCACTTGCCCATCCCACGTTACACTACTATGCCTCCCATCTTCAAACCAGGCACCTTTCCCTCACTTAGCCTAGCGGGGCCCATCATGGCCTTGGATCCTTGAAGTTTCAGGGGAAGCAAGGGTGATCCAAAAGAGCAGGGTGTAGAAGTCTGAGACTCTCATAGGAATATGTGCAGTCCTCTCGCTCAGGACCTGCTTAATTAGGGCTGTGCGAAGCTTTGCGTACTGATTCGATTTGGAGGAGATTTGGCCTGATTCGGTGGCCGAGTCTCTGAATGCAAATCGAATCAAGAGACTAATTAAAAGGTCCAGATTCAGAGAGCTTGGGCGATTCAGGCAGTCCCTGCCCACTGCACAAGGGAGCTGGACCTGAACTCCATGCTGGTAAGTAGGGAGCATGGGAAGGAGGGCAGGAGGAGGGGGGACACCCACCAGGCCCCATCCCTTGACTGCTCCCCCAGCCCCCCTGAATGCCCCTGACCCCTGCCCATGTCCCAGCACTCCCCATGGCTGCTCCACCCAACCCCAGCTCCTGGCTCTTTAAAAAAAAGCCCCTACTCACTGACTGCTGCCAGGTGGGGGGGCAACCCCCACTGCCTCCCACTGAATGGGAGCCTCTGCCATGACTCTGACCCCTGCCCACTCTCCCAGCCCTCCCCCACAATGGCTGCCTGCTTGCCTCAGCTCCCGACCCTTTAAAAAATAAAAGCCCCACACTCATCGGCTGCTGCAGCAGCCTAGGGGCTTCTGGGGGCTCGTGGCAGGTG
>NW_005842517.1:141513-155511 GCF_000455745.1 Alligator sinensis | reverse complement strand
CCCGCCCGGGTGTGGGGGTTTTTTTTTTTTTTTTTTTTTTAAAGAGCCAGGAACGGGGAGAGTGGGTGGGGCAGCCATTGAGAGTGGGTCGGGGATGGAGCTGATTTGGAGATTTGGCCAATTTGGCGGTGGCCAAATCTTTGAATCAGATTTGGCTAAATCGATTCGGGACAGTAATTCGAATCCCCAAATCAAATCATTGTCTCCTGAATCGACTGAATCCGAATCCAAAGTGAATACTAGCCACTTCACACAGGTCTACTGCTTATGCTCTTTGTTTCTCACCCGCCCTGCCTTTGATGTTAAGGCAAATCCAAAGGTAAAAGTTAATACTGGGAGGCAAACTGCTGTTTCTTAATACAATTCCTCCGGCTGCCCAGCATCTTCGCAGGGCTCCTCCATCTCCATACCTTGCCCTTACCACATCAGATGTTTAGGGGTGTAATTTCTGAATTTTAGTCTGTTCTTAGTGCATTCACAGAGTTGTTGGAATGCCTCCAAATCATGATTATCTCCCCCACCCCCGCCCTTTGACCTATGTTCAGAATAGCACCAGAGCTTCAGTTCAGCTCTGTCCTTAATCAAGGGTCCCAACTGGGCAGCATAGCCAGCCTACTCAGTCCCCTGGCTGGCTCTGAGTTCTGTGCCCATTGCAGAGGCGAACCGCCCCTCCCTTCACAGGGCAGCTCTCCCCAGCTGGCCTCTCTCTTCTTTCCTCTAGGCTATGGACCCAGCATGCTTCACTCACTGGATTAACGTCTTACAAACCTCCGATGTGATGTTCTTACACTGGATCTTCATTCAGACAAGTTTTGTTGCTGCAGATCCTCTTCTGCTGGCTCTGCGGACCCCCAGCTGGGGTTGGGTAGTTGCTACACCTCCATGCAGCTGCATGAGGTCCTGCTCTCAAGGGTCTCCCCTCTCTGGGGCAAACCTCTCACCTGGCTCCAGTGCTTTAACTTCTGGGTCAGGGCCTATCTGGTGGTTTCTCCTCTGTCTACTCTTGCTCCTGCAGCGCTCAGCAAAAATCAATTAGAGCCACATCCTGGTCTCCCATGCCTTACTAGGGTTCTCAACGTGCATACGAAGCACTCCCCATCTGCAGCTCCCTTGCCTTTTTGTGCTTCGGGACAGGGCATGACTTCTGCCCTGTCACACAGGGGAAATGACTTCTGAGGAGACATATATGCTCTGGTTTTCAAAGGTGCTTCACCTATTGTCTTTAATTGTAGCACATCTGTAAAACAGGCACCTCCTATAGTCTATCTCCACATTCACTGGAAGAATGAAAGATGGATGAGCTTGCTATAGATCTAGAGAGAGGAAATAAATGTATATGAAATAAAAAGAAAAATAAGAGAAAAGATATAAAATACTATTTGTATATACAGACACACAGAGACAATAAAGATGTACACAGACTTAGTGAACTTTACTATAAAAACACAGAAATAGGCAGCTTTCTTTGATCTACATGTGCGTGTGTGCACAAACATACCCCCCTCCCCCCCTAATTAAGGTGAGATATATTTATGCATCAACTTGGATTTGAAGGATTGTTGATATTTTTTTAAAATAAATGCAGCCCAGGATCAACTGTGCACGAGCACTGGAATCTTTGTGACTTGAAAGCCCAGAGAGTTAGCTGAAATAGTATCTTGTAACTCTGCTTTTTGCAGGAAAGAATGTAAGCAAGCAAGCAAGCAAGAGTGCTCTGGAAAGTCACACCTGCCAAAAGCCGGCAGAGCAGAGCTCTCTCTCTTCCCTATGTGTGTTTGTACATGTGTCTGGTTTGTGAGCCCTATGATCACATGCATCTCCAGCTCCTGCCTCCCTCCCTCCTCAGCCTTCACTCCCACTGCACTACTTGTAACTTTTGCAAACTAGTCCAAAGCAGAAGCACTTATCATAGACAGGGCAATTTTCCCTCTTCAAATCTTGGGATTCACCAGCTGCCAAAGTTTCTGTTTTTCCTATCTGCTGAATAAGGATCTGGGACTCACAGAGGATCTTGGTGCAAAAAAAAAATGATTTCCCTTAGCAAGAAAAGCTCATGTTTTTCTCAGCTCTGTCTTGCGCTCTGTGCCTTTGGGCTGGCACTGCTTGGAGATTTGTCCCAGGCTCTACCTATGGAGGATCAGGATTATTACTTGCAGGAGATTATTAACAGAGATCATTATTATTCTTTTCCGGAACCCACTGAGGAATATTCCCCTTTCACCGAGCAACCTGAAGAGGAAGAATCAGTCCCTGCTGCAGAGACAGAGAAGCCCCCAAGGCTCAGACCAGGCAGGAAAGAGTTAAAACTGAAGAAAGCCAACAAAAAAGAAAAATCCATTCTTGAAACTCCACCAGGTAACTTTCCACCTCTTCCTCCTCCAAACTTTGAGATCTCTGCTGAATCTCATGCTGACTTTGACTTTTAGAATTAAGTAGTTCTTAGTAATGGTAGAAGTTGTAGTAATAATGAATATGCAGGTGATGATGATGAACCCACATATTAATTTTTTTTACACCAAGTTTTGCAGCATTTGGGAAATCACACAAACTAATAACACCCCCCCCCCCCCCCCATCAAGTAGGGGGATTTCAAAAGCTCTGCCATTTGTTAATTGAGGCAGTCCATGGGCTTTTCCTTCTTAATAATATTTGACATTTGTCTGGTTGTTAAAACTCCAGTTTTACAATCAAACAGAGACTGACTGTACGGTTGAACCTGATTGTCTGATGGTGTCTCCTTTTTATCCCTCTCTGTTTTAATCTCAGTGGTGTTCCTGAGTTAGTTTCACATTTGAAGATATGAATTACACTTGGATTTCACTTTAAAGTCTTCTCAAGAATGATATGTAAACAGCTTTTCTGTAAGAGATACCAACTCCTAAAAGAAGCTTTTTCCCCCCCAGTTATTAGGAAGTACTTGTCAAATAAATAAAGCAAAAACAAAACCCAGGCAAAAGCAGGCAGGCTTCACCTCACTGACAACACTTAATTTCTTTTGCTGAAAAGCAATTGGAAAACCAGCAAATCACTATTATTGGCAAAACTGTGGTCAGTAAACACTGTACAGAGGTTTCTATTAGGCACAGTTGTGCCTCCATGGAGTAGTAACCTGTTCTGTGGGCATATCCTAATTGTGCTGTGCTTACTTTATTGCTTTTTGGGATAATGAATATCATGCACTATCATAGTTTATCATGCAATAAGCTACCATTTTCTAAATTTAAAGAGAAATCCTGCAGGCCTCTGACCCAAATTCTTTTGGCTGGAAAAATAATTTTGTAACATTAAAAGATGCAGGATAAAATACAAAAGTTGCAAATAAAACACATAAGCAGTCAGGACACAGCATATTTCAGAGTTAAGATTTTCATAGAAGCATCATAGATATTAAATTTTGAAATTCTGATTGACAGTTAAGACTTATTAAAGCAATTATTTTTTTTATCAAGTGAACATTGGGTTTTCTTAAACTAAGAAATTGCTCCAACACTACCATTGCTGCAATGAGAGCAGGGCAGAGAACACTAGTGACAAATATATGCCTTTTATGAGGACAGTAATGGCAGAAGACTCCCAAAAGCTGGGTACCATAGGACACCAGGAGCTAGATAGCAGTTTAAAAGGATTCAGCCCTGATAGAGGCATTTCCATCATGAACTTCTTAGTGTTAGCTGGGAAGTGCATGCAGTTTTAAAGCTATCTTCAGGTTCTCGCTTGTCATATTTGGTATTGCTAACATTTATGGAGCCCCCTATCTGCATACAGGGTTTAATTTGTACCTCTCCGGACATCAGCTCCAATAAAGGCGATAGAAGCCCTGCATCCATACAAGTCATAGGGATATATTGTTGCCTGTGAGCCACAAAGGTAACTAGAAACTAAGTGTGTTGGCAGTGGTAGAGTTTACTTGGTAGTCTTCTCTTGCTGAAGTTTGTTGTGCCAAGGAAATAATTGGAGGTCCATTGCATTAAATCGATAGACCATCTAAGATTCGGTTAGAGCTCAGGTGTCTGTCCTGCTCTATGGTGGTTCTCAAACCATGGTCCCTGGGCTGCATGAGGCCCAGTCAACACACTGCTGTAGCCCTTGTGACATCCTGTTAAAACATTTTTTAAATGGATACACAGGAAGTAAGTTGCGTGGGTGCAGCCCACATAACACATTAAGCTGCAAGCATGTCCCACTATGGCAAATAGGTTGAGAGCCACTGCTCTAAGCCATCCCATCAGATGCTCTGTAACTCTCTAATGACTTCAAGCTTCCTACTGGCCCTCCCTGACTTACATGGCAGCACAGTTGCAAGCAAACTTTGGAGAGTTTTGCATGCCATAGGATTAGAGGCAGGGATAGCATAGTGACTCTCCAAGGCAGCATTCACCTGTCTCATCTATGAGACTGCCCTTTCTCTTTCCACATTTCCTTGCTATATGCACAAAATACCTTCCAAAGTCTGTAACAAATGAGACAGGAATTCTGGAGACACCATTCTTTTCTACACAGCCTGGATTCCTCCTCAAATCAGGGGTACCCTGGGTACTGAATGAGATAAGGGGGCTATGGAAAAATAGTACGTAATGAAAGGCTGTGTTACAATGTATGCACAGAAAATGGCCTACTTAAGGTCTTACTGACAACCCAGAGTCGTGACAGCTCCCAAATCTGAGTATGTGTTTTTTTCAAAATTATGGTAATAATAGTTTTTAAAATAGGTGGGTTTTTTCCTGTACTTTCCTAGTTTTAAAAAACTAAGAGAAATTCTATTATATAGCATCCTATTAGCACCTTTTAATCCTATTCGCACCTATTAAGGTCCATCACCATTGGAGCTTTTTGATCTACTGTCAAAACCTCTCCCATTTGAGCTGAGTGTAACTCCAAGCAATATGAGATTGTCATTAAGGCTGTGCAAAACAGCACCGTTCCACTTTGACTTCCATTTTGATGTTTTGATGGACCAGTGTTTCATTTTGAATTTCATTTAGTTTTGAAAGCTCTGTTCCATTTTGTTTCGTCAAAACTGTTTCGCTGTTTTGACACTTTCGACGTTTTGCCCATAGGCTATAATAGGGAAGTATGAAACTGCCTATAGCTTTGTCATTTTTTGCCTAATTCAGATGAAACATGCAGGGATGGTAGCCCCTTCTGAGGGCATGAAGCCTGCCAAGTTTCAAAGAGATAGGTGCATAGGTTTCTGGGAAACTGTACCTCAAGATGTTGACAAGAAAATCTCCTGTTACTTAATGGCAGTGGAGGCCTCCTGTCATCCAGCAGGCAGATCCAGGGGCCTGCACCCATGCAAGGACTGCAGGACTCTGCTGGACTCCTCCCAGGGGTGCAGGACCCCGATCTGCCTGCTGAATAACAGGAGGCTTCTGCTGCTGCCTGGGACTGGTGCTGGGCATAGCCCACACCCAGTGCCGGGAAGATTGGTGCTGCCGCTGGCCCCAGGTGGCAGAACTAGCCTCCTGTGATCTGGCAGGAAGATTGGGGGCCCGCAGACCCGGGAGGAGTCCGGCACAGCCCCTGCAGCCCTCCCAGGGGTGCGGGTGAGCCCATGTTCTGCCTGCCAGATGACAGGAGGCTGCTGCCAACTGGAGCCAGCGGCAGCATCAGTCTTCCTGGTGCTGGATGTGGGCTTTGCCCAGCCCCAGTTTGAGCCAGTACCAGCAGCCTCCTGTTATCCGGCAGGCAGATCAGGGGCCTGCCAGCACTCCCTGGAGGACTATGGGGCTCTGCCAGACTCCCGCCACTGGGCTCAGCTCCGAGTGGCTCACAGCCCCATGGAACTCAGCCCGGTGGTGGGAGGTGGAGCACAGCACTGGCTCTGCCCACCTGCTGCCACCGGGCTGAGCTTCATGGGACTGGTGGAGCCAATCAGAGTGCAACGGCAGGAGGTGGGCAGAGCCGGCGCTGTGCTCCAATTGGAGCTGAGCCTGGCGACAGAAGGCAGGGAGAGCCAGGGCAGCACTCCCCGCGGAGCCGTGCTACACGGGGCTTCGAGCTGCTCCGAGGGCAGCCCTGGCTCTCCTCTGCCTCCCACCACCTGGCTGCTTTGAAATTCGAAACATTTTGAAACTTTCAAAATGTTTCAAATGCCTTCATTTAATTTTGAAGCTGTTTCAATGGTTTTTGTTTTGTTTCAATTTCACTGTTTCAAGCTCGAAATGCATCAAAACAGCTTCAAAACAAAACACTCAGTGAAATTTTGCACAGCCCTAATTGTCATTCTCTGTGTGAACCAGCATTAGAGTGGGGTTTTTGCCAGTTGGATTCAAAGATACTAGCTGATAACAAAGGAAGGTTGGTATTTGGAAATCATGGCACCTGTGTCCTGTCCTCCCTGTGCCTGTCATCCTACCCCAGTTACTCATTCCAGTGTCCCCCTATTCATTTGTTCCTATGTCTTGTTCCAGTCCTAGTCTCCACCCCTGTGTTCACTCCTTGGCATCTCTATCTCAGGTGCTATCTCCTTGACTAGTCATTTCCAGTCTCCACCTCTTGGTTCAATGGCCAAATACCAGATTTCACTTGGCTTTGTTTCTCACTTATGACATTTCTACCTTAGTCTCAGTTCCATGCTACTCCTTGCACCAATCCCTGCTTAACCAGTTCCAGTCTCCCTTCCTCCCCAGGCTTTTGTTTAATTTTGATCTCTAGTCCTTTTTTCATGGATTCCCAGTCCTAGTGTTCCCCAACCAGCCTCCATGTTGCAATGTTAGACAGAGCTAGGAAGTACCACCATGAAAACACACCCTGTCTACTCATTCCTACTTTGCATGGGTTAAAAGTGGAAAACTGTAATATAGCTTCTGCTAGAGGAGCACTGGGAGTTCCCAGTGCTACTCTATTACATATGCCTGAGCCTGAGCCTGCTACTGGGAAATGGAGCCACACTCCTATGTCTAACTATGTTCTCTCTGGCTGCATCTACATGTGCAATTAAGTTGGAGTGATAAACTCTGGTGCAGTTTGTGCTGGAAAAACCTGCTCCTGAGTGCAGCATTTACATGTGTGCTCAGTACCACAGCAATTTGAGTTGGGTGGAGCAGCTTCGGGCTGGCACGGGCCTCAGGGATATAGCTGTGGGCTCTGGGTGGTAGCATTGGACTGGATGGGGCATGAGGGTGCTACAGTGCAGGGCTAGGCGACAGGCAGCCCCTACTTTGCAGCCCCTGTCACAGTCTGCATGTGTACTTAAGTGCATGCAGCTACTCCACTCTAAGATAGTACTGTGCCAGACAGTACTATCCTATGGCAGAGTTAGTTAATTTACTGCACCCTAATACCAGTGCATATGTAGACTGTGACGCTTTATTGCGGAACCTAATTAGTTAACTCTGCAGTAAAGTGCAGGTGTAGATGCACCCTCTGTACTTCACTGAAGTGAGGTCCTTCTCCTTTTCTTTCACTACCTGGGCTGCAGCCCTGTAAGTCCGGAACTGCACAATTTTCTTAGTGCTAATGACTGGTGCCATGCAACCCAGAGTAGTCAGAAGCAGTAGTTTCAAATCCTGCTCTGCCCTTTCACTCTAGGTTGGAATATACTCAATGTTGAGATTTCAGCTGCCAGACTCTAACAAGTCCTAACAGAACAGGTGTAATCAAAAATATTTCAAAGGATTATAACTTGGCCAAACATAGGTGTTTTTCATGGAGTCAGCAAAAGACCTATCCAACACTAGGGTGATCCCCCTACCAAATTGCAAATCCTTGCTTCAAAGTATTGAGGCACTAGAACTTCTCAATGCAAGAGTGTTTTTAAAGATATATATGTCCTTACCAACAACCAAAACATTTTAGTATTTTACTGTCACATTTATCCATAATATACCCTGAGGTAGACTCCTCAGTATGGAGAAATTCAGTCTAAATGGTTAACATTTGCAAAAGCTGTAAGCAATTGAAAGCAGGGGTTTCATAGTGAGAAATATCAGACAACGTTAAGTATAGACAGCACTCATAGTTCTTGCCGCAGAATAACTAGGCATTGGATTGTAGAGGGATCTTGCAGTTATGCAGACTAAATTGCTAACTCTACCAAGCACAGTGTTAGTGTGATTAGTGTTATTAAAAAGTCAGTAAAATTGTTGGTTTTCATAAGCTCAGAAAATCAAGCCTCTTATATAGTTGCCTAAATAAGATCTCATACAAACACACAGTTTTGAAAACTTGGCCATAAAAACAGTTTTTGAAAACTTGGCAATATAAAAGGATGCATAAAAGTGACCACATGATTAGTGCTAAACAGCGAAAAATAATTAACAATGATGAATCCAGCAGTGTAAATATGGATGGGGGTAGTATAACTATGCATACCCTTTAGTGATATATAATCCTGCATGTATGCAATATATATTTTATATAGATGAATTTGACAGACATACAGCAAATATAAAATGCCACATTTTGGGAAGCTCACTCTAAGTGGGGCATGTTGGATTAATTAGGTGTTGTGGCAAACAATGGACTGTATCTGAGCTGGAATGAAGAAACGCAGAGGAACAAGACCGTGTGATCTGCCCCTTGGCTGAGCAGCTGGTACTGATCAGTGCTAGCTTTGCATCAAAGCTAAGCTAAAATCATAACACTCTGAAAACTATAGCAAATTACATGTGACATGCACTTGATTAATTTAAGCTAATTGCTGTAGATGGTGTGAATTGCACTGTTCAAAATGTGAAGTGCTAATATAAGGACAGATTTATTGGCATTTACTGTTGCATTTTATTTTTTAAACCAATATTTTTAAGCCCTGTACATATGTAACAATGTAACAGGATCATGCCACTCTTATCCCTGCCACCATGACTTTTATAAGTGAAACTGGACATTGCCATCCTTGGAAGGTAAACGCTTGGTTTGACAGAGCTTTCCATGTGTGGATTTGCATTTTCTAATCCCATTCTTGCTGATTTAGGATTTGATCCAAATCCCACTTGACTTCAATGGGCTTTTGCTCAGGGTCTTAATGGACGTTAATGTACACCCTCTCAGTGACCATCTGCAGTACAGATCACAGTTTTGAAGTGTTTAGCTATTAAAACTATAAATATCCACTCTCTCATATTTTCATTGTTTTTCAGCATTCCCACTGGAAGAATTTGGAAGGAAAATATTGTAGCGATATGGTGTTATTTTAAAGTACCTTGTCTTTTGTCTGACATTACATTTGAGCTTTCTCAAATGTCATCTATCACCAACTTTAATCCTGTGACTTAGTCAAATTCATGGTGTAATGGAAAAGGTGACGATTTTCTTAAGTGGTGCTGGCACAACATTGAAGAACAAATGAGTGAGCGTAGACAAAACCAGTTAAAGGGTTTCCCTGTCCTGGAACAGGGCAGTCTGACTGGCAGCCTGTTTGGGGTTAAATTGTGCCCTACCCGCCCCCCCACCCCGGGCTCCTGCCAAGCTGCTATTTCTCCTATTTCTCTGGCTGTATCTCTTGACTCCAACTCCCTCTTTTGGCTTCTGTATTTGGCACCTGACCCACGGCACAGTGTAGGACAGAGAGCTCAGTATGAGGCTGGGGCCATTTGGGTACACACTGCAATGGTGATGGAAGGGGTGGCACATATGCAAGTGCACTGCAGCACTAGGGAGGGGGGGTGTCCCTACTGTGTGTGTGGCCTGGGGAGAATGCCATCCTGACTGCTTAAAAATTGGGCAGCCCTGTCCTAGAGTGTTATGGTGGCACATCCAGTGTGTCAGATCTTGAAAGGCCAAATGTCCTCTGCAAGGTGTGGCATGTCCTCCACTCTTGTTAGCTTCAGCAGAAAGGGAGGGTGTGTGTGCGTGTGTGTGAGGGAGAGAAAGAGAAAGGGAGAGAGAGAGAGATCAGTTTCTGGACGTAGTGCTGGAGTGATGGGTATGAAACAAAATTCTGGAGCTATGCACATCCAAGCTTCACTGAAGTGTAAACAAGTGTCATAATTGCCCTGCTCTCACTTATGGGTGAAAATAAAGCCTTGATGTTACAAAATTCAGATCAGGCTCTAAACTCTGAAGCTTGGGCCAGTTTTATAAAACACATACCATTCCTGCAGTTCCTGTTCTGGCTATAAAGTAATTCCAACTGCACTTGGAAAGTAAAGCAGGCAGCTTGCCATGCTCATCTGCATGCCAGTTCTCAGGATAGTTTCCAACACACAGCTATTTCTTATTTCACTTATTTATTGGTGCCTGAGCTCTGGGACAAACCAAAAGGGCATATTTGTCCCTACGTTCATGATTGCCAGTTGCATGCTTTTCTCATCTGACCACTTGTATATTTCCTGAAACTTACTAGAAGAGAAGTATATCGAGTCTACCTGTGCCCTAGTGTGCTTACTTTTCCTCAAAACTATTGTTTTGTAAATAAGACCATGATACTACATGTGCAATAATGGCCTCCTTTAATATATGTGTGTTTTTGTTGGTCTCTCATTTCTTTTTGAGCCCCATTTATGAAGCAGGGCCTCATTGTACTAGGCACTATACAGTGGGAGTATAAAATGAGAGACAATCAATGGCTGACAAAGGAACGGCAAGAAAACAATGAGATTTTCTCAGTCAGCATGCCAGGCATTATTATTGGCTCAGCAACTGCTGTCAAGCTTTTGCAGGTGTCATAGCAAAGGAAAGTTTTAGGAGTTATTTGAAGGATGCCAGTGAGTTTAGACATTTATGGGGAGTTTCTCTTAGCCATGAGCAAGGAAGAAAACACAAAAATACTAGCTTAAAAATGTAACAAATGAGTTATGTGTATGGGCCGGGAGCGGTCCAAGGCCCTCGGGGGCGCGCAGCGGGCTGTGGCCAGCAGCCCGGACACACCGGGTCGGGGAATGCAGGCCGGCGGACCAGAATTAGGTACGGACGCTTAGCGGTTGATTTAAGATTATTTTACTTACACCGAAGATGGTCGCGGTGCAGGCAGGAAAACTTGCTTGAGTTGCGGTTACAGACAGAAAAGAAGAGAGGCGGACAAGAGTTCCTTCCACGTGAACCTCTAGCCCAATCTGGTTGAAGGCTCTAAACCGCAAGCCCATCATGTCAACCGAAGAAAATAACTCGAAGCAGAGAGCTCTGAATACACTCACACGAAGTTTGCTAGGCTCCGTGGAACTTGCGCGCGGGGAAGGGGTTCGTCGAGGGATCGTTTGGTGACGGGGAGAGGCCAGAGGTTGATCAGACCCCTGTAGCCTTCTTGAGATACGCGCTGGGTCCGTTAGGCTCCACAGCGCTTAGAGATCTTCACGAGATGTGAAGTTCTCCTCCTCCAGATGGTTGTGGAGTCCTCCCTTACGTGGTTCTCCTTGGAGTTCTCCAACTCGGGCGGAAACCACTCAAGCCTCTTATACGGCTAGCAAGCCAATCACTAGCCGCCACGTGGGAATAATTTAGAACTGGCCAATAGTGGGACATAAATTTGCATGCGAATGGCGGGAACTCCTTGCACCGTGCATTTCTCTTTTGCAACCTAGAAATGCACCCTGCAAAGAAAGCTCTTAGTGGCGGGAAATAATTTAGCAGTGCCGAAGCACAGACAAGCAAAAATCATACCCTTGGGTTGTGACATTATGAAGGCTGCAATCATTGGTAGGGTTGAGACAGAAGCTGACATATCAGTAGTCTCAGACAGAGAATGGCAAGAGGGGGAACAGACCAAGAGGGGCTTAAAGGCAAAGATGAGCAGTTCATGTTTGTAGGAAGAAACAGTGTCTTTGGATGAAGAATGCAAAAACGGGTGAGATAAAAGCAAAGAAGCCATTACACTTGGCTTTGCAGCAACATTTTACAGTTGCATTAGCATGTGGCTCTTCTTCCTGCATGGCAGAGTTGGTGAAAGCCAAAAGGATGTGAAGCACTCGGTCCTGTGGAGTGTGTGGTAACTTTCAACTTCTTGCGGAAGTTTTATTTTGTATTGCACAGTAGGGACCCACTCGTTTACCCTAGTTGTTTCTTAGAAGTTCTCCCACTGATTTTAATAGGATCTGGATCAGGGCCTCATTGCCCAGAGCTATATGCAAAGACATAAACATGTGGTTTGTATTGAGTTTTCTTTTACTTAGCAGCTGCTATCACCTCATTGGCAACTCTAGAAATCCACTAAATAATAAAGCATAACACAAAAGGTCCTTTTAAGTACCGATCTTTCAAAGAATGCTATCCTGCTTACTGAAAAAGGCTGAAGAATGGGCAAATACCGCATAGAGGGATAATGTACTTAATTCTATTCAAGCCATTTGGACTGGCTACTCAGTATTCTTCTAGGCAAACAACCCTAATGAATAATGGAACATTAGAAAAAACCTTTTCAATAAACATTTTTGATTTTGCTGGAGGAAACCATTTTCCATAGTAATTCCACAGCAGCTGGATCCAAACTGAGTTGAAGGCCTTTAAAAAAAAAATCAAGATTTCATTATAGAAGCCTGAATCTGCTTCTGTAATCAAAAGGGAGTAAATTATGGTTTGGATCAATATACTAATTATTTGAAGACAAGGTTCCTTGGGTGAATTTGATGTCTTTTATTAGACCAACCCAAATGGTTGGAGAATAGTTATTAAGCAAGCTTTCGGGTTCAAAAACCCTTCGTCAGGCTCAGGAAGCTGCAGCAGTTGGTGTGTGCTCTTCCTGGATGGAATGAAAAGTAAATTATTTGAATGTACTCTATCCCCTCCAGAATGTTTATATTCATTGTGCTGATGGTGACCTCTTCAATGGGAATATTCAATAACCCATTGTCTAAGTTTTACCAGATTTGTCTTAGAAGGAGGACTTCCAGAGGCCATGTCAGCTTTGAATGTCTCAAGGAGATGTAGCAATGCAGTAGGAGGGAGCAAGAGAAAAGAAGCAATCAGTTGACTTTAGAAAGCCTTCTTTTTCTTGCCTTATGCATTGTTACCTCCTAAGAATTAGGCTAAGGTAAAACAAATTGTCTGTGTGCTGATTTTAATTTAATAATAAGCAGCTGCTTGTGTATGTGCTGGATGCAAAGGATGAATCAGATATTTGGCTCAAGCAAATGCCCTTTTGCAAAGGATCTGCTGTAGGATTTGGGGAGAATTGTCATGCTTGTGTCAAGTAGTACTTCTTACCACATGCAACAAATTTTCCATGTATATTTGTAGACATAAGAGTTTAACATTAATTCTCTGGATGTTTGTGGAAAGCACACCCAAAGAGTCTAGGCATGGCTGACATGAGTTTATTTTAATTTTAATTGAATACACTCAGAAAACTCTTCTGAGTATTTTTCCCAGCACTGACAGAAGGAAAGAAAGAACAGTTCAGAACCAGGGTAGAAAAAAAAATTAGTTGTAGAAGTGACACAATGTCAAGTTTATTTACTCCGTAAGTAGATTGGATGGGCAGCCTGGAGTATTACAAAGATAGTGTCAATGTTTAATAAAATGGCTTGCTTGTGTGTGGGTGTATGCATATAAAAATGAGAAGGGGGTGCACTTAAAGCTTTGTTCAGTATTTACAACTTTATTTTCTTCATGAGGGACGGGTGTATGCATGTTCTTTTATGGATAGTCATGGTCAGCATATGTATATAGACATGCCACCTGCTTTATAGCTTTATAAATTACCTCTGTATATACACATCTAAATATATCATGCTGGCCATTGACAGCTATATACATCAGAATGAGAAGAGATACATGTGGAAGATGCTATATAATACTGGTATATGGCAATGGTGATCTCGTGATCACTAAGTTTGAGGGCATTCTTTCCTTGAGCCAGAAGATTGGTAATTATGTTGGAAGAAGTCATATCATTGCAGATAAAGATTCTTATCCCTTTTAATTTCTGATCTAGCTTGACTGAAGTCATGAGATGGGCCCTTAAATGTTTCATGATGAGAACCGCTGTGAAATAAATTGTCAGCCCAGTACATTCAATTCTGAATTCTGTCACTACAAAGAGAAAAACATTTTTGATTTCCTTGTAAAGGAGAAACTTATGATTTCTTAACCCTGTATTTTTATAGTTCTGCTATCTAGGGA
>NW_005842517.1:118960-141503 GCF_000455745.1 Alligator sinensis | reverse complement strand
TTCAAAATGTCTGTTTTGTCAGAAAGGTTAGCACGCTATCAAAAGAAGAAAGTAATTTTGTTTATCTTGTATTTGCTGGCCATTCTTAAATAAACTTGACAGGTGCAAAAGTAAAATTGTTTTAATTTTCTTCCTCCAGCCAAAAATGGTATCAAGAAACGTGAGAAAAACAAGAAAGGGAATGAAAAGATGCCAGATGGTGACTCTGAAAGTCGAAGTGCCTATGAAGACATCAGAGAAAGTATGTGAGAAGTGTTTAAAATACCATTATTGGTGTTGTGGCTGCTCTCTTTAACTATGTTTAAATTACACGGGATATTGTAGGGTTGTTGGTTGTAGCACTGTTGGGCTAAGGACCAAGGCAGACAAGGTTCTTTGGGTAGATGTGATATTTTTTTATTAGACCAACTGAATAGCTGGAAAAATTGTTCTTTGCAAGCTTTCAGGCACAAACATCCTTATTTAGGCATAGGGAGAGTGTTAGTTTTTTGCTATGTCTAAGGCAGCAGTTCCCAACCTCGGGTTGTGACTCAAATGAGGGTTGCGGGGGCAATGCCAGCGGCACCACATACGAAAAACGAGCTGCGCCATGTGCTGGGAGCTCCCCTGCCCCCATCCCTGGGCCACCACCATTGCACTCCACTCCCAGCAGCAGGTCATGGCAAAAAAGGTTGGGAACCACTAGTCTAAGGTCTGTGTTAAATTGGGAATCACATGTTGAAACAACACTGTGTGGGAGAAAGTAAAGGGACAAGGAATTTGTCAGTATGTGACAATACTTTAAGGTACAGAGAGAGAGGTAAGGAGCCTAAATCCTATTTCCACAGCTATGGAAGAATACAGGAGCTTTAAAATGGGTGTCTCTGGAATGGTGGCTAAAGGACCTTAGAACAAATTAGAAGCAAACACGATATATACTAAATAGTTTTAAAAGAATAAGGTATATTTTCAGCTTATAAATGAGATTGGCATTTCTGAGCAGTGCTAGATAGAAAGCCCCAGAGACAGAAGTCTTCTCTTTGGAGCCTAAAGACAGAAGTCTTCTCTATGGAACATCAAGAATGAAAGATTTATGATTCTTTCCCACTAACAAATGTTAAACTTCCATTAAGTATGTGAAATAGCTCAGACCAATACCAATTGTGACCGTGGTTTCTGTACTGTGGATGGTGTCCGTTGTGATTCAGTTGATAATTTCTCTGATTTCAAAAGAAGTTAACAAACTGGATCAGAAAATAAATGACCTCATGTAGATTAGTGATCTGGTGGTGAAAAACTCCATAATACCATAAAAGACAAAGTCTCCCAAGTATTTGTAACATTTTTAGTACAGACATCTTATGTACTTCTATAGCTATCTTGGAGATTAAAATAAATAGGTAGTGGGAGTAAAATGCAACTGCTTCTGTCACCAAAAAATCCTAAAAAGGAATTAAAAAAAGAAGTTATAAATGTCTTGTGCTGGTGACCTAAATTTGTTTCTCATTCCCATAGCTTCTATCTTATAGACCTGGAAAATAGTATATTAATAGTAAATAGTTTATATATTTTTTTCAATTTATGAAGTTTTCATTTTTTTTTATTGAAGTGAATTGTCCAATAAACTTTTTTATGTGAAAATATGTCAGCCTGCAGGTTGATTGTAAATTTTTTTTGGCATGTAACTGGCACCAGTCCCATTCTGTTATAATTAGCAGGATACTGCTTTAATTTCCTATAGAAAGGATCACTTTAAAAATCTCAACAATTTAAAATCTCATGAAGTTTATATTCAAGGGGCCTTTTGTAAATAGATGAAAATCTAAGTATCCAGCTATATTGAAAAAATGATGGTTGAGAGTAGAGACTGGAGCTCGAGAGACCTGGTTTTAGTTTTAGGCTTTCCACTTTTATTGAGGATTAGCAAAATCCGTGGCAGTTGAGTTAAGCACCTAGGCTTCCTAAAGAAAGCATGGGGAAAGTTAGATGCTGTAGAATGGGTTTCACAGCAGCCAAAACACTGAGCAGGGAGTTGCCTAAAGTAGATGATAATGAAACCTGAGAAGAGAGGTGTCTTAAATCTTGTTCCTCCTTTAAAGCAGTCTGACCTGAACGGAGGTATTTTCCTCCTCTTGGCAGTCAAAGGCCTTAACACTTTCCTGAAGGCAGGTGCTTCAGTTTTTTATTTCAATTAAGAAGCAAGGGACATTCCTTTCAAAACAGATTTGGAGTTGGTGATGGGGATGTTGCACTTAGATCTAGTATCTCATTGCTAAGGCAGTATTTCAGTATTTTATCCAATGTCTAT
Organism: Alligator sinensis; assembly: GCF_000455745.1. Lineage (NCBI taxonomy): Eukaryota > Metazoa > Chordata > Crocodylia > Alligatoridae > Alligator > Alligator sinensis. The sequence goes on along the minus strand of NW_005842517.1, from coordinate 139,216 downwards.
TCCATAAAATAGTGAAAAGAGTCTTTGGAGCAGGTCTCCCTATTTCTATATGAGTGACCTAACCTTTAGGTTGGAGAACAGTATTCTTGCTCTGTCTCTGGCTTAATGAATAATTTCATTAATAATCAATAATTTGTTGAAGTGAAATGAATAGCTTCAACAGCCAAGTTTTGGAGCACCCTCACCCTGCAGAAGCTGGTGATTTAGACATTATTCTGGAAGGTGGGATATGTGTGTTTGAATCCCCTTTAGAAAAATAAGGTGTCTTCATAGATTTCATAGACATTAGGGCTGGAAGGGACCTTGGAAGATCATCGAGTCCAGCCCCCTGCCTGAGGTGCAGGAAGGCAGCTGGGGTCATAGGATCCCAGCAAGATAAGCATCCAAATTTCTCTTGAAGGGGTTCAATGTAGGTGCTTGAACCACCTCCAGTGGCAGGCTATTCCAGACCTTGGGGGCTCGGACAGTGAAGAAATTCTTCCTTAAGTCCAGCCTGAAATGGTCTTGCAGGGGTTTATAACTTGGAGCACTCTGGTGAACAATCATTCCCCCAGATCCTGGTGGTCACCCCTGATAAACTTAGAGGTGGCCACCAGATCACCCCTGAGCCTGCGCTTTTCCAGGCTAAAGAGCCCCATAGCTCTCAGCCTGTTGTTGTAAGGTCTGTTTTCCTGACCTCTGATCATGCGTGTGGCTCTTCTCTGGACTCTCTCAAGCTTCTCCATATCCTTTTTGAATTGTGGAGCCCAAAACTGGACTCACTACTCCAGCTGCGGCTTCACCAAGGACAAGTACAATGGGAGAATGACGTCCAGGGATTTGCTTGAGAAGCATCTATGGATGCAAGCCAGCGTTCTGCTTGCTTTACTAGCCGCAGCATCACATTGAAAGCTCATGTTCATCTTGTGGTCAATCATGACCCCCAAGTCCCTATCGTCTTTAATGCTAACCAGTGTAGCACTGCTGAGCCTATAAGGATGCTGCAGAGTTTCCTCCCAAGGTGGAGAACTTTGCATTTTTCAGTGTTAAACACCATCAGGTTCTCATCTGTCCATTTCCTGGGCCTGTCAAGGTCAGCTTGTTTCATAGTTTCATAGTGGAGGGACCTGAACAGATCATCTAGCCTGACCCCCTGCCACAGGCAGGAATGAATGCTGGGTTCACAAGACCCCAGACAGGTGATCATCCAACCTCCTCTTGAATTTGCCCAAGGTAGGGGTGAGGACCACTTCCCTGGGAAGTTGGTTCCAGATTTTGGCTACCCTAACTGTAAAATATTGCCTTCTGATCTCTAACCTAAACCTATTCTCCATCAGCTTATGACCATTGTTCCTTGTCACCTCAGGTGGTGCTGGGGAGAAAAGAGCTCTGCCTATTTGCTGTTGATCTCCCCTGATGAGTTTGTAGGCAGCCACCAGGTCCCCCCTCAGCCTCCTCTTGCTGAGGCTGAACAGGTTCAGGTCCCTCAGTCTCTCCTCATAGGGCCTGTCCTGCTGCCCTCTCACCAAGCAGGTGGCCTTCCTCTGAACCCTCTTCAGGCTGACCACATCCCTTTTGAAGTGTGGCGCCCAGTACTGGATGCAGTACTCCAACTGCGGCCTGACCAAAGTCACATAGAGGGGGAGGATCACCTCTCTGGACAGGCTTGAGATGCATCTTTGGATGCATGACAAGGTATGGCTGGCCTTGCTGTTGCAGTCTGGCATTTTTGTAGTCTGTCTAAATCTAGTTGCAGCCTCTCTCTCCCTTCAAGTGTGTCCACCTCACCCCACATATTAGTGTCATCAGCAAACTTGGACAGCATGCTTTCCACCCCCTCGTCCAAGTCGCTGATGAAGATGTTAAAGAGTGCGGGCCCGAGGACCGAGCCCTGGGGTACCCCACTGCTCCCATCTTGCCAGGTTAAGTACAACCCGTCCACCACTACTCTCTGGGTGCACCCCATTAGCCAGTTTTTTACCCATCCAACTGTGTAGGCATCAATGCCACAGTCATTTAATTTATTGATGAGGATGGGGTGAGTGACAGTGTCAAAGGCCTTCTTAAAGTCTAGAAAGACTACATCCATGGCGACACCATCATCCAAGGATTTAGTTACTTGGTCATAAAAGGCAATCAGGTTGGTCAGGCAGGATCAAGGAGATGTGCTCCTTGATGATTCTCTCCAAGATCTTCCCGAGCACCGAGGTTGGCTTACAGGCCTATGATTACTTGGGTCCTCCTTCCTCCCCTTCTTGAAAATTGGGACCACATTAGCCAGTTTCCAATCCTCCGGCACCTGGCCAGATGACCACGAATGCTCATACAGCTGGGCCAAGGGCTCCATGATGACCCCTGGTAGCTCCCTCAACACCCGTGGGTGGAGGGCATGTGGACCTGCAGATTTAAAAATGTCTAGCCCTTCCAGAAGATCCCTAAGTACATGTGTGCTGACTGAAGGCTTGGGTGGAGCTATCCACAAGATTGTCCCTACCTCTGGTAGGTGGGATATCCTGGTCCCTGTTCAAAAAAACAGAGGCAAAGAAATTGTTAAAAATATCAGCTTTCTTGTCTGGCTTAGCCACAAGATTACCGTTTGTGGCTTGCAGGGGGCTTACATTTCCTGGTGTCCTCTTCTTGCTCCCAATGTATTTGGATCGCCCTCCTGTCCTCAGGTGTGGATGCTTTATCTCAGAGTTTGGTATCATTGGTGAACTTGGCCAGTCCGCTTCTGACTCCAATGTCCACATCATTAATGAAGATGTTGAACAATATAGATCCAAGGACAGAGCCTTGGGGGACCCCACTGGTCCAGGGCACCACGATGATTGACTTCCATCAACCACCACCTCTGGGTCTGACCATGGAGCCAATTCCCCAGCCAGCGGATCGTGGTGGACCCGAGGATACAGTTGCTCAAAAGCTGAGAAGCTGGATAAAAGTCAGACTACGCACCATCACTCCCTTCTCTGGTGTCTTTGCTTTATGTGGAGTTTGGTGCATTGGGCATGCCCTCAGTACAACTGCTAAATATTCCGTTTAGGAGATATAGGGATAAGGTTTGAGGATCTGGAGTGAGTTTAGATGCAAAGGACTCAGCTGCTTAGGACTGTTAATACAGATTTGCTTCTAGGCATGTCCAGAACTTTAAACACCTGAGGAACTTCACTGATAAATACTGAGGTGCCTGTGACATTAAGAGATGTCTAAGGTTAGGGAACAGCAAAGTGAATGGCATTGCATTTAGGTATCTAAAGTGGAAGTTAGATGGGATTTAACCATGTAAGTTCTACACTGGGTCTAGCCCTCAATTCCTCTGTGCCTCAGTCTCCTATCCATACAATTAGGTTAATAACATTTCAGAGATGCCTTGTCTGTTGAGATTGTAAGGCTCTAGAGTCTGCAGAAAGTGTTTCATAGAGTGCTGATTGCTGTCATATATTGGCATTCCTCATCTTTTTAATTACTGCTATATCCTGAAAATGGAGCATGAGGATTTCCTCATTTCTCTGCTACTGGAAACATTGGATACATGGGAAGATGTAGAGTATGTCTGTGTGCATGAGCCTCCATTTCTGGCTGTTTCTTAAATCCCATGGAGGCAGGGAGGGGACCTCTGGCCACATTAACTTCAGTGCTTTCCAGGATGTCAAGAAGGGGTGAGAAAGGAATCTTCAGTTTTCACTGAGCATGTCTACATGTACTGCTCTGCGCAATGGTGCCACTGTTACTGTGCTGCCATTTAGTTCTTCTTTTTGGAAATACTGAAAGACAGTGCAGTAATAGCCCATACTGTGCCATGCGTGTCACATGCAGTTATTTCTGGCATTACATTGCCGTAGCTACATGCTATAATGAGGGAATGCATAGCTATGGTGATGTAGCTGTGGCATCATGGCTTTTGCCCACAGATGCTACACTGGTGTAGTGCATTGCTACGGTGACATAGCATCATGTGTAGAAGGACCAGAACCTTCAAGATGTGTCTCTTTTGCCTGGTACATACTGTTTTCCTTAGCCCATGGTGGTTCAGGCCCAGATTTTTAAACATATATTGGGGCTTAACTCCCATGTCCCATGTCTTATTTCTACTGTTCCCACTATTCCCCCTGCCTCTAACCTGAAGAGGAGGCTGAGTGACTCAAGACTATAATATCTCCTTTTGGCTTTTTAGTGTTTTATGGAATCAGAGTCACACAAGAATATGGCTGAAAGGGACCTCAAGAGGTCATCTAATTCAACCTCCTGTTCAAGGCAGGATCATCTCTGTTAAACATTTCAGCCAAGTGTTTGTCTAACCTGCTCTTAAAAACTTCCAAGGATGTCGACTCCACAACTCTTCTTGGCCCTGAAGAATGAAGAACGGGAAGCCCATAGGCCCCACGGCTCTTCACCTTCACCTCTTGTATAGACCCAGGAAACAGAACAGCTGTCTTCCCTGACTACATTTGTCCTTGACTTGAGTAGAAATTACACTTGATTATGGGGACTGCAGGATTAGACACAGTATCTCCTGTTTCTAATACACTGAGTTTTACTCTTAACAGTCTTAGTGTATTAATCATTACGATGTGTTGAGAGATGACACTGTTTGGAACATGAACAACTGAAAACCAACTATCTCATTCTTTCCCAGAAAATGCAGTGTATTTATATGCACTTTTTCATAGATCTTGCATATTATAGTGACAAGTTTATAGCTCTGCTTTACCATCAGAGTCCTTCTAAAACATCCATCAAGTGAGGGGAGAAGTTCAAAGTATCTTAAATCAGTAGATATCTATAAGCTACCAGTTTCACAGGTGCATTTTAAACAGCATCACTGTCTTTTGGTAATTTGAGTTTTTAACATTGCCCCTCTGCCAAGAAGGTCACCCCAAAACAATCAGAGTGGGAGTCTGGACTGAGGATCAGATTTCAACCCTCTCAAAGATTTTGGGGCAGCGTGGATCCCAAATTTTGACTCAGGCCAATGTTTCCTTCATGTATAAATATCTAAGACTAGAGCTTAAGTTAATAGCTGTTGGCAATGCTTTTTTTATTTTTATAATTGAACATATAATGATTAGATGAAAAATGTTACAAGAGCTAGATAGAGTGATACTTGATCTTTGCTTGGCTGGCTGGCATGTACACCATGCTCCAAAAGGCAGACAACATCTTCTCTCATGCTTTACGTCTTTAATGCTCCAAACCGAAATTCCATGTAGAAACTTTCTGCCAAAAAATATAATGTGACTTGGGTGTGCCATTCAGACTGCTGGAATAACCAGGGGTGACTCAAATGACTCAAGGTATGCTGGTCACCCTAGCATGCTGTAGTCTGAAGCCCTGATCATCATTTGCATTCTAATAGTGTAGTGACCATTTACGTTGACTTAATTGGGCACTGGAGATTTGAACTAATATAGAGTGATTCTTTAGTTCAGGGGTGTCAAACATTCACCCCTTGATCTGAATTTGGCCCACAGAGCATGTTATTGAGCCCCAGGTGTTGCCCCTGGGGCTGAATTGACATGGACCAGCCACCCAGGCAGGGCCTGGGGCATGCTCTGGGATCTGTACCACATGTGGTGCCTGTCCCAACTACTCTAGTGTGCCACATGCAGCTCCAACCCCAGAATGGGTATGGCACGTGCTGCATCTGGTAGGGGAGGTGCAGAAAGGGTCCAGGGTCTGTAAGCCCATTGACCCATCTGGTCCATGGATAAGTGCCGCATCACTTATCCGGCCCGTGGAACCAGATGCGTTTGACACCCCTGCTTTAGTGGTATAGAACCAGCACAGAAGCCATGACAAAATTAATCTGCAAATGGTGAATGGGGTACAGGAAGGGGAAAGGGAGAGGACTGGGGGCTTCTCTGTGCTCTGCTGATCCCTTGGGAGCATTGGCAGCCAGAGAACCAGCTCAGGGAATAAGGTTCTCTCAGGTCCAGGAAGCAAGGACCTAGAGTTGATCTGGCAAAGCTTTCCTCAAGCTGTTCTGTGCACTTCTTGAAAACAACAAGGATTGCAGCCTCAGCTTTTCTGGGTCTCTGAGACTGAGGGTGAAATTCTCACTGCTGCTCCAGTCCCCTTCTTCTAGGTAAATGGGCTGTAGTTGCATTAAGGAGGCCTAAAATCCATGCTCTCACCCATTTAGGTATAGTGCGAAGCTCTCTTTGAGACCCTTGCAAGCTGTGATGGAAGGGCACATGTGGGGTGGACTAGAATATATGGCAATGTTGGGATTCGTAGAATCATAGAAAGTGAGGGTTGGAAGGGACCTCAGGAGGTCATCTAGTTCAACCCCCTGCTCATAACAGGGCTACCCCCAACTAGATCATCCCAGCCAAGGCTTGTTCTATCCAGCACTTAAAAACCTCCAAGGATGAAGATCCCACCACCTCTCTGGGTAGCCTGTTCCAGGGTTTTACTACCCTCCTAGTGAGAAAATTCTTCCTAATATCTAACCTAAACTTTCCTGGCTGCAACTTGAGACTGGTGCTCCTTGTTCTGTCATCTGCTACCAGTGCGAACAGTCTAGCTCCTTTCAATAGTCTATCTTCTTTCAAACTCCCCTTCAGGGGGTCTATGGGATATCCTGTGGAGGTAAATGTAATGTAGAGAGATTCCTATAGCACAAAATTTACAGCCCATGCCAAAGGAACCTAGATTGGTCTTAAGCAGCTATATGCTCTGCAGATCCTGGGAAGCCCCCAGGCTTACTTTCCCCTGTGTTGCTGTGAGTTCAGTGCTTTATCTTCGTTGTGCCTTTTCACAAATGATGTTGCAGCAAGGAGTCATTCCTTGAAGTGGTAGCATTGAACAAATGGGCCCTTAACATTCACCTCAGAGTATGGCATCAATTATCTCATAGCTCAAGAAGAGGCGGGGAGATGTCTTGCTCTCAAAAGCTCTGTATTGCAACTGCTAACATACACACAAAGATAGCTGACAATTTTCTGTTGATGTCATCATGTTAGCCCTCTACTAACCTAGTCCTGCAAATGTAAAAACGGCTTCCCCACTGTATGATATGTGAACTATCAGACTTCAGAATATGTGGACTTCAGAAATGCCATAACCTTTGTAAGGAGAAAATTGCATTCCCTTCATTCCTCATTCTTGCTTGCATCGTTCACATCAACTACAATGACATCAATAACAACAGTAACAAAAAAGTAAATCTGAGAAAAATTGAAAAGAAAACAATATTTTAACATGAGCTGAATACTAATAGAATATGAGATTATAGTAACACTCCATGCTACCCAGTGTTTTATAATTACTTATAAATTATACTGGCAGTCCTCAGTTTACAGTGTTTTGAGTTACAATGTTTTGCACTTACAACATTTATAAATTGACACCCTGTTTCAACTTTCTGATGCCAGTTTCGACTTTACAACACTTGATCTGACGCTACGCCAACGAACAAATTCGCTGCGTCACCCATCTCCCTGGAGAACATCTGTCCAAACTTCCTTGGACACTTTCTTTAAGAAAGCAGACAAGACTCCAGAAAAACCTGCAGCCAAGAGTCCTGAGAAAACTCCTGCCAAGAGCCCTTCAAAAAATCCAACCAAGAGCCCTTCAAAACATCCAGCAAAGTCTCCTCAAAGAAGTCCTTCCAAATCAATATGATTGCTATTTACAGTATAAATACATTAATGTAGCTATATTACTCATCTATTATTGAGTACAAAATTCCGGGTTATTTTTGGTGAAAATAGGATATCAGGCCTTGGTTCAGGAACCAATCCCCCATTTATTAAATTGTTTGCTATGGGAAAATCGGTTCCGAGTTACATTTTGACTTAAGACATGGTTTTCAGGAACCAATTGTGTTGTAAGTCTGAGGACTGTCTGTACTAACTGCCTTAGTTTGCTTTTGGTGTATGGAGGCCCTGGTATTTACCTTTAAACCACATTTTGATGGATAATTATTAGAGATCCATCAGAAATGAGATGTATGCCACTTCCCAATGCATGGCAATCTAGAAATATTTAATACTTGTGCAATTAACTGTTAACTAGCAGATTAACTAACATCAATCTAGAGCTTTCTATTTTGGTAGTCAGAGAAGTGGGTATGAATACATTATTCAATTCATTAAGGCTTTTTACTTAGCAGTGAATGCATACACTGGACTAGAAGGGACCTCTCAGGCTTTTGAGTCCAGTCCCATGAATCCTCATTTCCACAACTGTATGGGAATGATACACTATATCATTCTTATATAGTTTATGCAAAGAAATGTCAATGTGTTGACTGTTTATGAATAGTTAACTTTCACCTTTTCGTCTCTGTTATCTGTGGTGTGTAAGTAGGTGTGTCAGTGCACTTTCTATTCCCTGGCTAGTTTTTTTTTAAAGTTGATAGCTAACGTACTTTAAATAAGCAATTTCTGCAAAATAAGCTTTACTGCTAAAATTTGTGCAACTTTCAAGATGCAAGAACATTTCCATAATAACATTAATAGCTAGCCAGTTATCAGTGTACAATGAACAGTCTCACCAAACTTACTTGCAGAAATAATCACAAATAACTGTTCATATTATTCAGCTTTAAACATTCATCTCTATTTTAAGATTATTCAATGAAAATCCTTCTTCAGTGTCCTATGGGTCCATTTTCTAAACCAATCCAAGTAATGACCCCCATACAACTGATATGGTATATACAGTACTACAGATGGATCTGAATGGTTTGATATTGTGGATAAGCTGTAGACATCTGCTGTTTAAGTATCTGAATGCTAGTCAAAAAGCAATCATAATTATTGGTGCAAAGGTTCTTTCAGAAAGAATAGCCCAGCAAACTTCAACAGTATAGCAAGACATGTTAAAAGGACAGCTCTCCCTTCCAAAGTGAATAGGAGTTATGGAGTCCTTTTCTCCAGACTAAATAATCCCAATTCTTTCAGGCTTTCTTCATTGCCCACACCTCTAATAATTTTTGTTGCTCTCCTGAACTTTTTCTAATTTGTCCAGATCTTTCATAAAGTGAGGTACCTAAAACAGGACACAGTACATCAAATAAAGCCTTATCAATGTCTAATAGAGCAAAATAATCACTTCCCTTGACTTGCGAGTGATGTTTTTCTTAATACCGCACTGCTGGGTTTTATTCATTTTATGGTCCACTATAATCCTCCAGGTCCTTTTCTTTAATACCACAGCCTAGCCAGTCCTTCCCCAATCTGTGTTTGTGTCTGCAACTGTTCCCATCCCAAGTGCAGGGTTTTGCACTTATCATTACTAGATTGAATTTGATTAATTTTGAATCATTTCTCTAGTTTATCAAGATCACTGTAAATCCTAATCAATTCTCAAGAGTACTGGCCACTCCATCCAACTTCTCCTTGCACAACATTTTTTTTCCTGGTCAGAGAATCCTGCCTGCAAATTTAATTCTCTTCATACTTAGTGTATGAAGAGAATTATACATACATAGCGTGTTCATTATGCATACATAGTGTGTTCATTGAAAACATAACTTTCTCTGGGTGAGGAATAGACAGCCAGACAAAGGTATCTGTGATCACTAGGCCCTCTTAGCTATTGTCTGTGCTAAATTAGAAAAGGATGGTGGTGGACACACTTGTTATTTTTAAAAGATGAGTTTTTGCTGCCAAAAGCAATGCATTTGTGGTAGTTAATCTGATGGTAAATTCTAGACTTGTTCTGTACCTGTGACATCACATGATTCATATGATATCTCAGTATAAACAAAGGGTTTGCAGCCAACAGCATATGCCATAGTTGCAAATTGGTATTCTTCAGTCATAGGATTATAGGAAAGTCGAGCAGGAAGGACCTCACAAGGTCATCTGATTTAACTCTGCTCAAAGCAGGAGCATTTCTGACTAAATCATCCCAGCCAAGTGTCTGTTTAGCCTGCTCTTGAAAATTAACACGGATGGAGATTTCACAGTTTCTCTAGATAGCCTGTTACAAGGCTTGACCCTCTAATAGCCAGGGAGCTCCTCTTAATCTCTAACCTAAATTAAAATGAATCAAACTTTGCTGAGCAAATATTACATACTTGCTAAGGCATAAAAAGGTGCCTGGGCATCCAGAATATATGGGCACACAGGGCAATAGCAACTTCCATCTGGCACTGTGCTGCTGGCGCAATAGTGAGGCTGTGGCAGCAGCATTTTTTCTCACTCCTCCCCCCCGCCCCAAGTTCATGCCCAGAGACACTGCCCTAGTTGCTCCATCCTGCTAATGCTATTGCATATTTGGGTAACTGGAATGTATTTGGGTTCATTTCCCATTGTGCTGTAGAAATGTTAAGTATACTACCCACATATGAATCAGTCAGTAGGAAAGTAGTCGGCTCTTAAGGCCAGGTTTGAACATAGCATTTAAGAATGTGTGCAACTTTAAACACATAAATAGGGCAGCTGAAACCACTGAACCTGTTGTGTACATGACTTGGCTTCAGGGGCTACTAGGACATTCCTGTGCAGCTGATTTACCACATCTGGTGTCTACTATGCCAATATAGGGCTATTAAACTCTCTTTCAGAGGCAATCAGTCCAGGCATGACAGTATGTGAATGTGGCTATACTACTCATTCAGGAAGTAGCATGCAAGCAGTATAGCATGTTTCAGCATAGCAGCAGAAAAGTACCAGTGTAGACATGCTCTTTATCTTCAGCTAGCTTAGCATGCTTAAGGCCTATACTAGGTCATGACTGCAGTGAGGAACAAACTGGAAAGGATGTTGGGGAAGCAGGAAGTGTGAGACCGAGTGTGGAAGTTCCAATTTTACTATGAACGTTAGCAAAAGGATCTTGACTGTAATTAGGAGCTGGGAATAGGGATAGGAGATCTTCAGAACATTAAGACATTTGGATTGTATAGTTGCCTGGATGATATATATGTTTCTCACGACTCTTTTTGAATGATTTGAACCTCTTGGGTCTACAAAGCTAATCTTGGCATCTCGTGAGAACAGGCTTCCTTTCAGTATTCCTACTACTTCTCAGTCCCATTTTGGCACTTCTGTTTCCATAATCAGAAAGCTCACATGCTTGTAAAAATGATAAATACTAAGTATCTTGCAGACATCAACTCAGGTTTTTAGATTGCATAGTCCTGGTGTTGGTTCGAGTCTGTGGCAAAAGTTCTAAACTGGTCTGAACTGGCACCCCTGTCTCTGGATTGAAGCCAAGTAGCAGAGAAGCAGGTTAATGGATGAAATAATTACGAATGGTAAGCAATTGAAGGTATCATCTTCCCAGTGTGCAGTCATTTGAAACCAAGGCTGCCATGAGAAACACAGCTGGTAAGATGTGGGAACAAGAGGGCCAGGATATAGCGTGTTTACCAAGCTTCTTAAAAACAAAGGAGCTTTCCAGAAATGGATTAAACATATGAATGAGTTTACTCCATGCTCAGATGGATTCATCAGTGGTACTCCTGTCCCACTTATGTTTTTTTTCTCCCGGCAGATAAGCCCCAGTCCCTGTTCATGGACTTGTTTCCAGAGCTCCACCCTGCCTACTCTTCAATAACACTCCTGCTTCCTGAGCCAAATTGGGGCCCTTTTATCTTCATTTGAGGATTGTTTCATTTTAATCCATGTTTGGCTTGGGTTCCCTTGAACTTTAGAATTCTAATTACTTCTTGCAGTGCTCCTTCCTGCCTTTTCAGTTTTAAATGTTCCCTTAGCTTTCATGATACTCTTAAGGGTTCAAGGGTTTGGATATTTTGGGGTGCTTTTGTGAAAAAAGAAAGCTCACTCGTTAAGTGAGTTTTCCCAGAATCATACAGCTCAACAGACTGACTATTTTTCAGAATGAGTGTATGTATCCAAAGAATCCACTGCTGTTTCTTACAGGGTTTTAAGTACAGTATATATATTTTTAATCTTAACAGAGCATTCAAATGATTTATATGTTTGGGACTTTCAGTAAGTTAACACTTCTGACCTTTTAGTACTGTATTAATGATGGTCTTGGATGAAAAAGTCTGGGGTTGAAAAAGCTGTCAGGAAGGACAACAGTTTTTTTTCTTAATTGTAATTGCTTTTTTCTAACATATTTAAGAAAAGACAGACAGATTGATCTCCTGATGGTTGGTAAGGAAAACAAAATCTAGGAGCAAGTAAATTATAATCATAAGACTTTCCTCTGAAAACACTGTTCAAGTAATGGCTCCGAGCAGTTACAATGACCTCCATCTCTTATGAGACATGTTTGTTTTTATTCATACCTCATTATCCTGTATGAACTTGTAACAGCAGATGTATTTTGTAAGTGTACTTGGATCTGTGCTTGCTTAAGACAAACCTAAGCTTTGTATGATTGAAACATCAACACAGTTTTAATTTTATCAATGCTTTTCAGAGAGAAGTTGGACTGATTTCAGGCATTTCCTGCTACAGACTCTCCTATCTAGGTCAAGTATTTAAGTCCACCCATATTCCAGGGAATCTGAAGTCATTGACAGAGAACTATTGGGCTTGTGGAGGAGACAGAGGGAAAGTGAGCCCTATTCATGGATGGCAGAGGTCATGGGAAAGACCACATGAAAATATACTCCCTTAACTTTGAATAGCCAGCCATATAGCCTCAGGGTTTTCTCCCCATACTGGTAATAGGCATTATGCTGATATAAGAAGAGTGAAATACTGAATGGGCTGGTACAAGCAACTTTTTATGACGGGCTATATCCTCATTCCCTTCCTTCTCATCATTACATGGTGGAGGGACAGTATTCCTTGATAGATAACTATTTTTCATCTCTTCCACTTGAGGTAGTATTGTGTCCATGTGTGCCCCTCTTTCCCCTTGCATATGAGAATCAGTGATAGGCTTTATGACTAGCCACTCCGTCAGAGAGATTCAAAGGTAACTAAGTTTGGAACTTGCTACCTCACAACAGGAAGGGAGGATTCAAAAGCTAGTGCACCTGTAGAATTAGCTTGTTCCTGCTGTAGATTGGGAGTCTCTTTTCCTTTTAAATGGAAACATTCATATAGGCCATAAAAATCATGGCTCTCCAAAGTGGTTGAGTTAAGTGGGAGTCATTTGGATTCATCATACTACTATACTCATCATGTAAAAATATTTATGACCTGCCATGACCTTAAGATGGAAGATTCCTGTGTCTACTCCATGCTTGAACTTTTAAGATCCCTTTTCCTTTGCAAGGTGTTTTTTGAAACAGTAATCATTCAATATCCACTAAGAGGGTTACCGTGAAGAGAGAAACTGCAGTGCCTCAATCCAGACTTGGAGAGAATAGTAGAGGCGATAGGATCAATCAGTCTCCATGTTCAGTGAGTCCTGGGGCTCTCATCTTGTTGGCTGTCAGGCAGTACAGACTGATGTCAGCCTCTGTATCATGTATTTTTTTTTACCTAACTAATAGGGCTGTGCGAAGCTTTGGGTGGCTAAGCTTCGGTAGCTGATTTGATTAGGAGATTTGGCCTGATTTGGCGGCCGAATCTCTGAATCCAAATTGAATCAGGAAACCAGTAAAAAAGTCCACATTGACTCAAAGCTCTCTGAACCGATTCAAAAAAGATTTGGAAAGCTACGGAGATCTGGGCAGTTCCCACTTGCCACCGCAGGGAGCTGGATCTGGACTTTGTGCCAGTAACTAGGGGGTGGGGGGAATTGGAGGAGGGGGAGGGAACCATGGGTGGACCCCCACCAGGCCCCATCCCCTGCCTGCTCCCCCAGCCCCTCTGAGCACCCCATGACCCCCGCCCACTTTTCCGGGCCCCGCCTCCCCACTGCCCTGCCTAGCCCCAGCTCCCGGTTCTTTAAAAAAATAAAATAAAATAAAAGCCCCATACTCACCGGCTGCTGCAGCAGCCTCAGGGCTTCTGGGGGCTCGTGGAAGAGACACCCATGCAGCATGGGGCAATAGGGGGCAGTGGAGATTGCTCCTCCACCTGGCAGAAGCCAGTGGTTGGGGGCTTTTTTTTTAAAGAGCCGATGGGCAGGGCAGCCATGGGAGGGGGCTGGGAAAGCAGGCGGGGGATGGGGGCTCATGGCAGAGTAGGGCAGTGGGATGCAGCGGGGATCACCCCGTCCCCCCACCTGGAAGCAGCCAGTTTGTGCAGGGCTTTTTTTTTTTTAAGTGCCAGGACGCTGGGGCCAGGCAGAGCAGCTATTGACAGGGCTGAGAGAGCGGGTGGGGGATGGGGCCTGTTTGATTTGGAGATTCGGCTGATTCGGCAGCGGCTGAATCTCTGAATCAGATTTGGCCAAATCGATTTGGGACAGTGATTTGAATCACCAAATTGAATCACTGTCCCCCGAAACAGCCAAATCCAAAGCAAGTACTAGCTGCTTCGCACAGGCCTACTAACTAAGCCTGAAAATCCATTTTACATTGCCACCTCAGACACATCAGATAATGAGCAGTGAATTTCAGACATTACTAACTGACATTGAATTAAAACCAATGACCTGTACACAACAGACTCTACTTCTCATTTCAAATCAGCAGACACATCTAGTTTCTATTGTGGGTCAGTTTTTCATTATTAAATGTCATTTGACCAGTATCATAATAGTCTGAGAGTTTCTGGATGGCCGTGAGAAGGCAACCTGTTGCTCCCTGAAAATATTTTCAAGCCTTAAACTGCTACATCTGAGGATGGCAGCACATCTCCTTCAGTATCATGTTCAGCACAAATATTTTCTTGGGTAAGTTGTATGAAAAAATTGAAATTAGCCTTAGCCAGAGCTTGAACTTGATAGAAAGCTGAGTGCTTTGCAGATCTCATTTAAAAGTATTGATCAAAAACTGGAGACAGTTTTGAGCTCTGTCTAGGACTTGCAGTTAAGTACGACAAATTTAGAAAGTATGTAGGAACGTCAGTGCCTAAACTTGTGCTATGAAGGTTAAACATCCTTTGCCATATATTTACAATCATGATCCTAGGCTGGATCTTTAGGTTTTATAATCAGAGTAGTTCCTGTGAAATCAATTGAGCTATTCCAGTTTAAATCACTTGTGTATATGCCCTATACTTATTTGGCTACAAGGGCTACTGTAGTCAGGTACTGCGTGTTATCTCTGTGACCTGTAATGGAGGAGGGTGGGTCCTATTACCTATATTTTTTCCATTAAAATACCCATTAGCGAGCAAGATATTTGGGGTATGCTTCTAGATAGAGGGATCTGGGCCAAAATCCTTTGGTACATATACATGTGCTCCAGGAACGGGGGGTTGGGGTGCTTTCATTAGAGCGGCTCCAAGAGCTGTTCTAATTAAAGTGCCTGGAACATTTCATGTGTAAGTGTTTCCACACTTAAAAATGGTGGTGGGGGCGCTTTAACTAAAGCTTGTTTAAAGTGCCCCTGCTGCCATTTTTAAGTGTGGGAATGCTGACACACGAGACGCTGAGTCTTCTGGAGTGCTTGAGGAGTTTTTGATAGATTTATGTTCCCAGGACTGAGAATACTGGAAGTTTCTCAAGTTATATATGTCTCAGTTAGCCAAGTGGAGAAGTGTTCTATTACTCAATAATACTCTGGAGGAAACATAAATTAAATTCACCTTATTGGCTAAGAACAGACATTCAAAAAGCCTGAGGTGGAATTGGTCTAAGTTACACAGTTTTCTTTAAGCGGTGTAGTTTAGATTGGTAGCAAACAGAAAACTCATTCACTTTTGGTGGTGGTGGTAGGGGGGGATGACAAAGCTTAGACCAGATTCTCCCATTTTTAAACCAGCCTACCTGTGCCAAACTTCTGTTCTGTTACAGGTATAGACTGGTTTCCAATCACTTATACTGGTAAAAGTGTAATGTTTGTAACTGGTCTTTGTGCTTGGCATGGCTGAAGATTGGGTGTAGTTTAAAAAAAGGGAACCAAGGCTGTTTTGGGCAGTAATCAAATGGAAATGCTTGATGAAGGGGGATCATTCCATATTTCTATTTGTTTGGACATTGGCTATCTAGTTAAGAAACAATTTATTGTTTTAATGTCATGTCAGTTTTCTATGGCAGACTTTCCACTTTAAGCCTGCATACTGATATTAAGGTAAGCAGATTCAATTGTTCTCTTTTGTTTCTCCTTAGTGCGATTTTTCTTTAAATTGAGACCTTGATTTTGTTATAGGTATATTAATCATTAAGTGGTTTTGATAGAATTATGGAAATTGTATGCCATTCTCCCTTGAATAATGCTAGATGTTGACATTTAGAAAGGTACCAATTTATACTGTTATACGCAATGTAGCACAATTCCTTTCATGTGGATGCAGCTGCATCTGTAAAAGGAATAATATCAGTTTGTCTACTGGGAGGACACTATCTATTCTAGTATAAGTCACCTTATAAGTCAACAAATACAGCTGTCCACAATAGAGCTTTTATTAGTATGACTATTTAATTTGAGTAAAAATCGTATTCCTAATTGAGACAGTTACATAGGACAAAACTTTAAAGTGCGGAGCTGGCCATAGAAATTCTGGTTGTTGCTTGAGCTGTAAAAGTTTAATTTAAATGTCATTTTGATGGTGTATTGCCTAGTCTGTTTTCAGTGTGACACAACTTGGCCCCAGATGCATCAAGACACTCCCAAGGTATTATTGTACCTTCAGGGGTGCCCTTCATTCTCAAATGCCTCTCTGCCATCTGCTGTTTGACCCCAGAGAACCAGCTAAGATGTGCCACAAGCCAACTCCTTGGCCTGTGGCTCCTCAGCCTTGCCCAACTCACCCAGGTCTTACCAGCTCTTAGCAGAAGGGATTTTGCTACTGTAACAGAGAGCCCACAGCTCTCTGATACTTCAAGAGGAAAAGTTGCCCAGCCAGGGAGCTTTGCAGGTAGGCAGGGTGCTGTAGCCCCAGGGCACCAGGGCAATGGGGTAATGGGTTAATTAGCCAGCACCTGCAGGTGGTCAGATGACTAGATGCAGGCAGGACCAGGGGAGCATATAAGCTCGGGCTGGATCCAACGGGGCAGTCTCTCCCTGGCTGCCACCAGGAAAAGAGCTTCTGCCCAGGGGAGCCCAGGATGCTGGGTTAGTGAGAGGTGGAAGGCTGCTACATGTTGTTATTTGTTATACCCCAGGCACTTGTGTTTACGTTGCGTTAACTAGTGATTTGTGGATGAGGCTACAGGGGAGGTGGAGGCCTCATTAGTGTCTGGGTGGTGGGGGGAGCACTTGACTGTCTTGAGCCCTGCCAGGGGCAGGCTCAGGGCTTGAATGCTTAGTGAGCACAGAGGGGCCAGGGGCCTGGTGCCCAAGAGGGGTGCAGCCATAGAGGGGCCAGGGGCCTGGCATACAAGAGTCAGAGGCTCAGTGCTTAGAAGGAACAAGGGGAGCTAGTGCCTTGAAGCCAAATCCTATTCAGTGGGCCTAGGCTAGAATGGCTAGCTACATTATAGGGGAGGAGGCTGAGGCCCCAACAGAGGGTACCAGTAACACCTGTGAAGTATGGGGTGTGGTAAAGGGGAGGTCTTGGAGCCACTCAATTAGCCCATAAGGCTTTAGAGGCTCAGCCTGGGGCAAGTGTGACCTGGGGCCTAGCAAAGGCCTTTTGGTAGCCTCCCTTTTATATAGTGTTTATGTTCATCATCAAGACGTGGTAGGCGAAGTAGGAAGGCACCCTAGGGGGCGGATCAGGGCATGGTTGTGGAGCCACCATTGGTGTCACGGCCACCCCTGGGACCTGATGTGTTACAGTTACCTAGAAGAATTATACCCTTGTCTGATCATATGTTCAGAAATGATACTCACCCCTTCTTCTGGTCAGTCAGATGTTCTGAGATCACAGTTACCACTGGCAATAAGTATGATTTAAAAAAAACACAAAGATCTATTATAAAAGACAAGAGCAAACATAAGAAACAGTAACAATATGCTGAGATATAGCCAGCAACATAAGAATAAACAAACAAAAGAAAATACCAGAATGATGATCTGATGTTACCCTGCATCTTAGGCCCAGGAAGACAGCTTCTACCCAGTTCAACTGGTTAGAAAAAAGCTCTTGTCTCTGACCCTTCTGTCAGGACCTCTGCTGCTTTTCCTGCCAGACAGGATGCTCAGCATGCTGGCCGAGGGCCTAAAGGGAACTATGTCTGGGAAAACTAAAGCCAAACCCCTGTCCTCATGGGAAAGGCAGTATATGGTTTCTTGCCTGGCCATTTACATACATCATCTATTGAATTCTTGGGTAGCCGATACTGTGCATATAACTTCTTGCCCAACCAAGGGTGCATATTTACCAGACTAGATGACTTTCTTGATCTAATTATCACCAGGAGACTATTTCCATCCTTTCAGGCATATCCACTTAATTTCCCCACTGTGAGAAATACCCTTCTTTGAATACCCTGAATAGCCAAGTGTTATTCTTAGAGATCTCTTCTTCTAAAGTGTAAATTGTCATTGTCTAGAAGAGCAGACAGTATGCCTCAGAGCACATCTACAGGACTCTGTATACCCGGCTATTTAACACCCATGTTGGATGCTCTTAAAGCCTCAGTCTATTTGGGTCTCCAGTTAACAGTTGATGGAGCATATGATTTTCTTCATCTCTTGCCTCTCTTGTCAGTAATGATGTTAGGGTCTGTCTTCTTCTTGTTCTAATGTCTGAGAGTACAGGGAGTACATCTATGTGCGTGTCAGTTGTGCAGTCTGAGTCTCAGTGCCCTGTTGAGTATGGTATTGAGCTTTTTAGTATAACAGCTTCTGGACAACACAGGAGCACAATATTTTGCTGAGGCATATACCATTGCAAATGCGGTGGTTTTGAACACTTCAAAGTTGGCACCCTATGACCCTGTCTCATGCTGTCTAAACCTTTTAAGGCAGGTACCTGTGTGGAGACTTTACTGAGTATAGCTTAATGTAATCTCCATTGAGATCACACATGATATATCAGTAAAACAAACTCAAGAAAGCATGTATGACATCCCACAAACGCTTCAAAATTTTATAGGGTTTGTGACATGTTCCCTAGTCTGTTTTCCATTTTTACTGTTGTCCTTATTGCCCTGGGCAACCTTTTAACTTGGTTTCTAGTTTTCCATGATATGGGCAGAGTTAAGATGTCACTTTTTGCTAAAGCTACCATTTGTGTCCCTTCTATGAATTTTTTTGGCTCTGCACTGCATTTCAAAGATTTGTTGTTTTTTTTTTTTAAAGATGCTTTAGACATTGGCATATTCAAGAAATATGCCCTTCCATTGAAAGTTTGGCATTGCACCTAACTTTTTTTTTTTTGGAAATGGTCTGCCACATATTTTACCAAGGTGATTTAGCTAAATGCATCTGTTTGTTTGGCTTTGAAAACCACAGGAGTAGAACAATAGGATAAGCTGCTTGGGGAAATAGCAATTGCCCAGACTTTCCCATTTGAGAAGATCTAGAACCTCTCTTCTTGAGCTCTCTGTACATACAGTATAAAGACTAGGTCCACACATTGGAGACAGACTTTTTATGCCCTTTCCCCTTGCACCTGGCTCAGACACAATGCAGCCCAGAGGCATTTTTGTGCCTATTAAGGCCAATTGGCTGGATGTATGCTGCATGGGGCTCCTATCCTAGCCATATAAAAAATGACATAATCTCATGGGCAAGTTATCTGGAAGCAGCAGAAGGCTCAGAAATATCTGTGCATAAGATATATATTATCTGAAGTTAAACCACAATACTTAAAACTTGACAAAATATCTCATGAGAATAGGCTTTCTGGAAATTCCAGCTTCTAGCAGTGCCAGAAATAACACTAAACTCCTGTGCTAAATATGCTGTTTTGGTATTTCCAGGATGACTGCAGCCTGGAAGTGCAAAGGAGTATAAACATGAACGCATGAAAAATAGTGAATAAATAACCTAAGTGAACTTTTCTGAATCTCAGAAATGTTTGGTTTAATTTCAGGTATGAGGTAAGAGGGGTGAGAGAGTCCTTATTTTATTTTTTACTCCTCTCTAGTTTTCCCTAAACTAGGGAAACAGAAAAAATAGACATTTCCCCTGATGCAGATTCTCCATATAGCAACCTTTTCAACAAATGATGTGCCCAGTTATGCCATCTGGTACACAGCATTTAGCAGACAGAAAGAGAACAGGTTACGATCAGCCCTTTCAAAAAGAACGCAAATTGAGACTAAAAAAACAGTAGTTTCATAGTAGGTAGGGTCGGAAGGGACCTGAGCAGATCATCAAGTCCGACCCCCTACCATGGCAGGAAAGAGTACTGGGGTCAAACGCCCCCGGCTAGGTGTTCATCCAGCCTCCTCTTAAAGACCCCCAGGGTAGGAGCCAGCACCACTTCTCTTGGAAATTGGTTCCAGATCCTA